>NC_133770.1:189870858-189873976 GCF_003597395.2 Chelonoidis abingdonii
GGGGGGGGAGGCGGGAGCCTCCTACCTGCAGCCCCATCATATATTTTGGACCCCGCCAGGAGTAATTAAAAGCCGAACGTGTCGAGCTCTGGACCTGGCAGCCCGGCAGCGGGGTGCTGCTGAAAGCGAAGCTCCTTGCGTGGAAGAGACGAGGAAGGCGAGCCCAGCGCTGCCGTTTCATGCTCGGGGTGGCCGCTTCCCTTGCTGGTGGCTGGGCCATGCCTGTGGTGGGGACTGGAGGGCGGGATCCCAGAGCTTAACAACAAGGCGCGGCCAGAGCCTCGCCTCTCACACGTGCACACAAAGGGACCCGGAGCAGCCGCCACCGCCGCAGCTTCTTCCCATCGGACTAATAACTCCTCTCCCCCTCCCTCTGTCATCCTCCTCCAAAACAAAACCGCGCGCAGCACGCACACAAACGTGTAGGGGAGTCAGCAGCACCTCGCTTAGGCGTAGGGCTGGTTCCTGCAACTTCTAGCCCCGGCTCTGATGTGAGTCAGAGTGAGGTTCCCTTTCGAGGGGTGGGAGTGTGGCATTTGCTTGTTAGCGAGGGGTGCAGTGGTTGCAGCTCAGGGCTGATTTGATTTCTCTTCCCCCTCGCCCCCCCGGCACTCCCTTTGAATGGGGCTGGAAAGTTGCGAAGCGGGCTGGGTGGCATGAGAAAGTTTAAACACAAAGCGAGGAGAGATCCTTTGTTCTGCTGGGGGGACCTTTGGAGAGGGTGGCTGAGCCAGACACGTCCAGGTCAGAAGCGATCGACAGCAATTAGTCTTTCCCGTCAAACGCCCCCCTCCACCCAAAGGAGCCAGGCGCTGGGAGGAGGAAAGCGGAAGGTGCATCAATCACACCAAGGTGAGTTGCGATTTACTCTGCTTTCCTTTTGTCTTGTTGCGATGCTAACACGCCGTCCATCCCACTGCACCCGGTTTCCTTTCCAAGACAGCGAAACTTAATCAGAAAGTTAGTCGTCATGGGCAGCAACCTTCTGCGCTATCTGCTCTATTGCAGATGAAACGGAGAGAGAGCGAGAGCAGGTCCTAGAGCCAGAAATGACCTTTCTTTTCCTTGGGGTGGAAGGGGCTGTCTAATTTTCCTGGCTAAATCGTCGGCATCAAGGAGCAAGTGAAAGGGGTTAAAAGCTCTGAGTGTGGTGTGATTTATCTGTGCAGATAATGAATGGGATGGGCCCGGGGCAGGACTTCTGGAAATCCCCTGTCTTTCTGGCTGAAGAGTAGATTTGGGGCTCTTGTCTGTTGTTACCTTTTCCTCCTCTTCTGGTTTTATTTGGAGAGGGGCTGAGTAGATGGTCTAGTGTCTGGGGGACAGGTGAAGGGGCAGTGTGGTTTGTGTACTTTTGTGTGTGTGTGTGTGTGTGTGTGGTTTGCCAGGGGATGCTGCTGGCCCCATCGCTTTGCGCAACAGGTAGAGATGCCAAACACTGGAAATATCTTTTGTTGTTGGTCTCGTGGCCGGATTAAGCTTTTGTTCCGAAGGCTGGATGTCTCCACAAGTGAAAGGGACAAAGTCTTTCCAAATGCACTAGTGTGTGTGCGTGGGCGTGCCCCTGTCAATGGACCCTTCCCCGCCCTCTTGTTTTTATATTTTCCTTGAATCTACAGTTGTCCTACAGACTGTAGAAGATCAAACTGACCGAAACCAGATACCAAGGGGATTGTTCTGTGATTGTCAAGGGAATCCAAACAAAGAGGTGCATCTACCGGAAATAATGATTTGAGAGATGTTTCTCTGTCTCTGCCCCCTGGATTGAAATGGTTTATCTGGGAGGCTCAGTTAGCTGGAAGTTTGGACTTGGAGTCTGCTAGAGATGGGGATGACTAACAATTGCAGTGTTAATTGAATGGAGGAAGAAGAAGAGGGGAAGGGCAGTGTTGGACCTGAGTTGCTCCTTTGGATACGCAAGGACTACGGGAGGGAAAAGAGGGGGGAGAGGCAGAGAGGAACCTGCTGCCGCTTGCTGGCTCTTTGTCTGCTCAGGGAACTTGAACAAAAGGAGAAACTCGGATGAACTCTCCATCTCTCTCTTCTTTTGGGTTATCTAATCTTCGGGAACTTTATCCAGAGAGAATTACTCAACTTCCTTCAAGCTCTCTCATTACTTACAAAACAAACGGCCCCACCGTGGCCTCATGAGGAATTCCCTCGATTTCGTTTTCAGAGTTTAAAGAAGAGAGAAGGTGAGTTTTTGTCTTATGGTTTATTTGTTCTTTTCTCCCCTCCCCCCTGTTTCAGGCTTCAGAGTGAGTTGAAAACGTGAAGTGAGGGTGCTCTAGAGGGAAGTCACAGGCTAGAAGAATCTTTTTTTCTTTCTTTTGTACTTGTAACAGCGCATGGAAGTATTGTTTTATGACGGCAACTCAGCTATTCTGTATCTGCTTACATAAAATAGATTGGTGGACGCTAGTCAGTCCTGCCTCGGTGCAGGCTTTCTTTAGGATATAGAGAACTTTAGGAGTCTGGGTGTATTTTTCCTGGGAGGAGGAAGGATCCCGAACAGGAAAACTTCCCAGGATTATGGGAATAATCTAAACGAAAAATGTTCAGAAATGCTGGAAGCAAAATCTGTCGGGGTGAAGGGGAGGGGGCGAGGGGCATTTTAGTGGTAAGGGGAGAGCCCAGCAACGGGAGGGTGGGAGATGTGTAGTGCATTTGTGGAAATGTGGGTGAGATGCTGGGAAGTGCCCGGTATTTGGACACTGCTGGTCTGGGACTTTCACGGGAAGGTAGAGTAAGGTGTGCAGGAGGGCCTCGGTGCAACCACATACAACCAGTGTGGGGAGCGGAGTATAGACTAGGAAGGGGAATTTTGTTCAGTTTACGATGGTGAATTTAGGATGGCCAGACCAGACTGGTCCCAAGCGAAATTCCCTTCACCCCACAGTATTTTTTTATCCAATGGCCTCAAAACAAAATAGAAAACCAAACTTTAATTGGTTATTTATTGTAGTGTTTTAGCATTTGTGCTTTCTATTAAATACTTTGCAACTTTGGAACACTTATACTGTCTTCCTCGTATTTCTTCTTCATTTTTTTCTGTATATCTTAGCTATTGTTTTTTCCCATTTCCACTCACTTTTTCTACATCATGTATTAACTGCTC
>NC_133770.1:189876159-190012979 GCF_003597395.2 Chelonoidis abingdonii
CCTTCTCTTCCCTCTCCCACTCCGCCACTCCCCCCCCCCCTTTATTTTTTCTCGTGCTGTTCTTTTTCTTCTCTGGGCATTCCTCTCACCCACCAATACCCACTACTCTCTGTCCTTCTCCTTTTTACTTCCTTTGCCCGAACTGTCCTCTGTACTTTTCCAGTCTCAGCTATGGTACCATTCTTCTCTCTCACTTCACTTGCGTCTCACGTACACCAAAAATCCCGCTCGACCGCGTGCTAGGGTCTCTTCCCAGAACATAGGCAGCAAGGTCGGCGCGGCGCACACATCACGTCAGGTGCAGGCTCCTTCCTCACTCCTCTCCCAATACCTCTCCACATAACTTCTCTTTTTACTCTCACACATATGTAGGCTCTCTTCATACACAGGACTCATTCCCAACTCCCCACACACGCACTTCCCCCCATCCAAGCCTCCTCTCCCTGCACTGGTGCCAGTTACTCCCATCCTCTCTCTATAGCATTCCTCATCTCTTCTCTCAGAGCGGTCAGTGGTGCACTGTGGGATACCGCCCGGAGGCCAATAACGTCGATTTCCGTCCACACTAACCGTAATCCGATATGTTAATATCGAATTTAGTGCTACTCCTCTCGTCGGGGTGGAATACAGAAATCGATTTAAAGAGCCCTTTATATCGATATAAAGGGCGTTGTAGTGTGGACGGGTACAGCGTTAAATCGATTTAACGTTCTTTAAATAGATTTAAACGTGTAGTGTAGACCAGGCCTTAGAAGGGGAAGGCTACTATGGACAAGGCTGTAGATTCTTCCCTGTCCCACCCCCTGCCCCAGTTTTGCAAGTGTGTCTGAGCATGTGCACTCCCTTACTTGTCACACTCTTCTAGATACTTTCTTACTTCCCATATCTTCCTAACTTCAGGCTTTTGAAATATTTTTGAGACCTTTTGAAGATCCTCTATGTCACTTTTCCCCTTAATGCTTTAGGGTTATCTAAGATATAAGAGTACTCATTGTGTAAAGAAATACCTATGCCTGTTTCAGAGGATATTGAAAGTACTAAATAATAATATCCAACTGGATTCTGTTTTAGTATTCCAACATGATGAAGTTTTCCAAGTTTAAGCAATCAGCAAATTTAAATGTAGAATATGAACAAATTGTCTGTTAAATAAAACAGCTGAAGTTATTCACATTAGACTGTAACTTTTTGATATTTATACTTGAGCCTCGAATGGTTCTGCAGAATTACTATATAGTATTATTGCTCATGTGTTTGTAACTAACACTCACTCATTAATTTTATCTGAATAGGTAAAGTGTGATTGTCAGAGAAGCATGATGGCTGCCAAAACACCTTACAGCAATAGGTGCCATATTGCATTTGCTCTTCAAATGGTGGAATACAGCTGCGGATACTTTAGTGGGGATTAACAGAGTGCAAACTAAAGACATCAAACATCATCATTTGGATTTATACATCTATTAATAAACTGATAAAACTGGTGGTAGTGGCTCTTGAAGAAATCAGAAAATATGGAAGGTGCTGTTGAAAATGGTCTGGAGGTCGTTTTGACAATGATATTCTACAATTAAAATAAGGTATGTTTGTTCTCTGGTCATTGCAAAAAATGTATATTTTTATCCATTGAAATATTAAGATTATGTTTTCATTGCAGACAAACTTGTATTCTTTCCATTTTCTTTTATAGCTATCAATACCATTATGTGGTGTAACTGAGAAAAAGGTCTCTAATTTTGCATGCAACATACATTTCTTGAATTTAGACAGAATACAGTAAGTTATTTATTTATGGACTGATTTTTTTTCGGAGGTATTGAATACCTACAAATCCCTTCGAAGTCAGTGGGAATTAGAAGTGCTGGGAATCCCTAAAATCAATCCACTAACTTTTAAGAAAAGACAGATTAAAAACTGTATAAACATATCATGACTGTGGGAAATGTAACAGAATGCTGTTTAAAGGGTCAATCCTGCATTGAATTCAGTCTCAAATCAGTGTGTTCTCTTTAAAATATATCAATTAAAAATACCACCGTCAAAAGAAACATTTTTACAGAAGTTAGGATCAATAGAATTTTTCATTAACAAAAATAAAATGAAAAGTTCTTTTCTTTTATTTATTTTTTTAGTTTGGATTTAAACATTCTTGTTCTACCATATTTATTTGTTTGCAATTCAGATCTTACAGCATTGTGGGAGTTGATGAGATCTGGGCAGTTGAACCTGACCCCATTCTCTTTTCGTCGTTCATACTGAGAGACAAGCAAAAATAAAGGTTTATGGAGAAAAAGTAAACTATTAAACATGGAATAACATCATGAATCAAAGATGTTAATGACATAGCTGGGGAACTCTATACTCTCTAAATGAATTATGACGTTTGGAAAGAGAATCATACGTTTTCAGTGGAAAAAGACTTGATATCAGTTTGATACCTGTTTCGTATGGAATGTATTTGCAGCATAGTACGAACAATATTAAAATAGCTGCTTTAGATGTATCCGTTCCCTCTCTGGCCTATACAAGATGTAAGGCAGACAAGTGTACATCATTTTAAGAAAAGTGTTGAGCTGGTTGGCCTAGTTTACAGCAAAATTAGAAGTCGTACAAATAATCATTGTTATCCTTTCCAACTGTGAAGAGAGACTTACAGTCTTCATGCTGATGGTAGGTGTTTTTTTGGTAAAGTAATACGGATATACTTTTTTATTTCTGTTTGCTTACTGAGGCTATGATCTTGCAAACTACTGAATGTCCTTAATATAGTTCTAGATTTTTACCCTTAAAATTTGTTTTCTGTGGACATTTTTTCTGGAACTTGGGACATCTTTAAATCAGCAGTATGGAAGTCTTTGTTTTCAAGTCTCACCACAAAGAAGTACTGCGCTGTTTGTAAAAAGATCTATGCTGCATGAAACTTTTGCCATTTAGCATCAACTCACAGCAAAAGCTCAGTCATTAAGTTATAAAAATTTTTAAAAACTTATTTTCAATGAAGATAAATTCTCTTCCTCATCAGTTGCTTACCCCTTACCCCTCTACATCTCTTTGCCTTTGTTCAAGTTAATTTTACTAGTTTTTCTAATAAATGGAAAATGTGATTTATTTTTTACATCTATTTGAAATCTGTTAGTTTGATAACTGGAGCAAAATTTATATAAATCTTTAAGAAGGGATGACTACTGTGCTTTACAATTATTTGAGTCTTTGGTGTTATTGAGGTTTCTTGCTGTCATGGTTTTCAGGACTTACAAAACAAATTACTATATTTTTTTTGTAATACTTTGATTTGCATTTGCATTACATTTCTTTTGTTAATATCTTAAGGACTGAAATAAGATTTAAGGATAAAAAATACAATTTATGTTGTCTCATATTACTTTGGACCACTTCCAGGAAAAATGAAAAGCAGGATTCAAAGAGAGAGAAAGAAAAAATACAATGGCTAGAGAATGCTTTTGATTACTTTGTTAAGTGAAATAAGGTCTCACATTACAGCTGAATAAAGTCTGGGAGAAAACCTTATGCTATAATGTTGTCTTCAGGTCCACCTCAGGTCTCATTATTCAGTGAGAACAGGTTGAATAATGAGAACATCGTAAGAAAAGCTTTTGACCCCACAAGGTTTGGTTGTAAGAAATACTCTTTTTCCACATTCTTTTTATTTCTTATTGACGTGAAAATGACCATGGGAATGACACAGAGCAACAGTTAGACGTGGAAGTTAGAGAAAAGAATATAAAAGGTATGCAAAGTGCTTTCACAGTCTGTCATGGATGGTTAAATTGTAATATTGAGCTTGATCACTGGGAAGAAAGGAAGGAAGAAACAGGGATTGCTGTAACTTATGTTCTGTAAGTACTTAAAGGTGTAGTGCAGTTGGATTTTATGGTGAATAGTGGCCATGCAGAGGAAGGGGAGAGATTGCCCTCTTCTGTAGGAAAAACCTTCAGATTGGGGCCCCACGGAAAGGAAAACTCAATGAGGTTCTGCTCCCTCCCCCTTCATTTCACTTCCTCCTTGAGCCATTCTCCCTATCCCCCAAAAGAATGAGTTCTCCAGTTCTTGCAGAAGAAAGGACCCGAGTTCTGCACAAATTCTCAGTGACTATTTGTCAGAGGGCCCTGTACCTTGTGCTAGCTCTGTGGGGCCTTTCTCATTTTCAGCAGCACGGCTTCAGTGGACTAAAGGTGCATGAGCCTCCTTCGCTAGTAGCTGCCCCCAACATAGCATTTGGGGAACAGCGAGAGTTTCCATGTTTAGACTATGAGGGCAACTTAATGCAACTTTGAAATTGAGATTCCTGGCCTCAAGGAGGGGTCTTTAGTAGCCCAGAGACTGGGTATTTAGGGCAGATAGTGCCTCTGAGGTGGTTGACCCCATATTTTACACTAGGAAAGTGGGGAGAAAGATGTATGGAAGGGCTCCTCTGCATGCAGATGCACAGAATGTAGTCTGGTTTATTGTCTTTAATTGTACAGATTTTTACATTCAACTTTGGTGCTAAAGAAAAGGCATCAATCCATTGTTTTTGTCTCTTATTTTGCTCAGTGCTGATTCATATTGACATCTGTTATAGTTCATAATTAGCTAAAATACAGTATTCTCTTCTTCCATTCAGAATCACCTCACTGGTTTGTCAATATATCTAGCATTCTTAAACTGAATTATTAGAATTTCATAGGATCAGTATAAATACTGGGCCTTGATCTTTGTGAAAAATTTATATTGACTTCATAAAGAGGATGGTTTGTGGCCCAGTAAATGCTGAACAGTGTTAGAAGGGAAGAGTTACTGTACCTAAATTATGTAGCCATGTTTTTTAAAAAAAGTAATACCGCTGTATTAGAGCTCTGGCTCAGACATATTGAGGGGCAGCATATTGCACAAGCAAAGCTTAGGCACCAGCATGCAAGTCACTTGCTTTAAAATGGTAAGTTATAGGTCAGGAAGGAGGTGAATAGTTATTGGAATACATTTATTTTCATCTTGCTCAATTTTTCATCTCAATTGTATTTATTTTTATATAACTGGGTGGTGTTTCCAACCCACCAGCAGACTCTATTCTGATCTTTTGTACTTAAATGGACATACTTTGAAATTTGCTGCGGACCTTCTGTGAAGCCTATGCTGTATGCTGTTGTGCTTGGTATCTTTCCCTTTTGTTTGATTAAAATGCATAGACATGTTTAGGTTTCTAGAGGGGACTGAGAACTCTGCCTTTTAACAAAGAATCAGATATAGCCACTCAGGGAGAAACTTTCCGCTGTATGGTTACAATGAGGCTGCAAGTGCAGATTCTATGTGTATAACTGTACACATTGTAGAGCACATTGCTAGGAAAATACCATATTTAATTACTGTACAGAAATAGAACACTTCAATCATTTGCCTTAAATCAGGATGATCTTGTTGAAAGTCTCACATGCAACTTTTCAAAATAGGTGAAATTAGATATAATTACAGTAAACATTTACATGTTGTGTGTATTTCTATGATTCAAAATGTCATCATCTCTTCTATTCATTTTATTGTCTGTCTTACAACATTATGTAATATTTGTAAAGATCTTGGTAGATGAAAGCACTATGCAAGTGCTGAATGGTAGCATGATAGTAATATTATTGTTTTGGATATAAACATGAGTATTTTCCATTGTGGAAATAATGAATCAGCGCTTTAGTATACCTAAGCAACTAGACACAGGAGTGTGAATTTTGCTAAATGTCTTTACACCTAAATGTAGTGTTGGAAACTAAGCCATGTGCTACAGTCATGCAAGCTATTTATTTAGCTAGAAGCACACTTCTGAATATCTAATTCGGGTTATGTTAAATGTCTCCAAATAAAAGATATTGTTAATACTGGTAATATATTTAACATGCAAAAAATATTTCAAACTATCAACCAAGCAAAAATGAAGAATTTTTTTTAACTCTTAATTTCTTTCTGTTCTGCAATATTGCCTTAGTCATCACAAGTATAAAACTTATAGCAGTCATAGATAGGTAATGCTGGTTGTAAGATGACACTTGAAGAGTTGATCTTCTATGGCTGTGTGCTCACACTTTTTTGCTGTATCTTCCTTTTTGTGTAGGAAGCATTCATTTAGCCTTTGAAGGATTAAAACAAGAAGCACTGAGGAATGCTTAGTGCCAATACAAAAATATAATTCTTTTAAAAATAGATTTTTGGGTAAAATTCAGAAGTGACAGTGACTTTGAGAGATAAGGTGGACCAACTTTTGTTGGTGAGAGAGACAAGCTTTTGAGCTGATACAGAGCTGAAGAAGAACTGTGTAAACTCGAAAGATTATCTTTCTCACAAACAGAACTTGGTCCAATAGAAGATATTACCTCTCTTGTG
Organism: Chelonoidis abingdonii; assembly: GCF_003597395.2. NCBI lineage: Eukaryota > Metazoa > Chordata > Testudines > Testudinidae > Chelonoidis > Chelonoidis abingdonii. The sequence continues at coordinate 189,882,529 of NC_133770.1, forward strand.
TCTCTCTAATATCCTGGGACTGACATGGTTACAACAACACTTCTTATTAGTTACTTACTCTCCTGAGTCCCATTTTCAAAAGTGACTTGGTCTCTTAGGCGCTTTGAATGAAATTTTACCCACAGAGACTTAAAATACTCCATGTTGTAGGAAAAATGTTTAAACTTGTAGTTTAACTAGTATGCCAAGGGTGGAAAAATAGTATCAACGTATCTATACACAGACAGGGAAACTGAAGCCCTCAGTTTTATTGGATCTCTTGTGACCCACCTTTCTTGACCTTTGATTGCAAAGGGATGGACAAGATAACCCAAGAGGTTCTCTTTAACTTTATCTTTGAGTATTTTATTAGAGATCTAAACAGGAAGCTACTCAATATTACTGCTAGTGTATTAATAATTTATGAAAATATGCTGTCTGACAAGCACTGATATGTTCAGTGCTGCAAAGACAAGCCATCCTGAGTAGATTTATAGTATGTGAATTGCTTAGTTTTGGTAGAGCTCTATTTGCATAATTTTAAGTGAACTTGTTTGAGTTTTCAAACCCATTAGTTCGTGGGACACTGTTTATTTTTTTCCATTCTACAAGCTGAGCACTTCTGTTATCTTGTGGGACTTCTTTTGGGGGAAAAGATATGGCTGATATGAAAGTAGGCATACTTATACCTCTGTGATCATTCAGGTGGATGTTTAAATGCAAATACCAAGAGGTGGGGTCACATAACTTTCTAAATATATTAATTCTAGTTCAGGCCACAGCTATTCTTGATGTCGCTGGAAACAACACTCTGTTTTATGGGAGAACCTGCTGTCTCATGGACATTATGCTTCATTCAGTCACTCAAGGATACATCCTGGTGTACATCAAGGTCTCTCAATTCAACCTTCTGGGATGAAAATCCTCTATAGAGGTCCTCCCTCCAACCATCTTTCCAGTATTCCTTTCTGTCACTTGATTCAAAAATAAATTAGGGTTTCTTTTTGACAAGGCATATAACAAAATTCGTATCCTCCTCCAACATCTCAGATGTACAAAGTGAATTGGCTGGTCCTGGATTTTCCTTTTCTTCTTCTGGATTATTTCCACTTTAGGAAGTGTCCAGATACTGGGGGAGTTTTTCCTTCTTGCTCTTCTACCTATAGGTAGGGGAAAAAAAAGAAAAAGACTCTGGTTCATTTAAGTGCTACTTCTATGTAGTTTAAACAAGAGCACTTTAAACAAGTCTCTTTAGTTAACTGTGAAATCTCGAGAGATGCAGAGTGAATACTATGATATCGGAATGGGGTGAGAATTAACCCTGTTTGCAATAAATTGTGTCTCTCAAAATTGTGCCATGAGAGTGCTTCAAATGGGAAAAGTTAGTGAAGTCCTTAAATAGCCATGATATGGTGTATAGCTATCTTGGGGTCAGTGGGATTGATCCCCATTTAGTGAATGAGAAAACTGTCATACAATGCTCTGAAAAAGGGAAAGTTCTTTCTTCCTTTTTTTTTTTTAAAGCGCTGTATGTTCTGAATGAAATTTGTTCTCTGAAATAACTCTGCTATCCTCAGCGAGGTTACACATGGGATAAAATTAGCCTCCTCTGTTTAATTTTGCAATACTATGTAGTGTAAGAAGGCCTTTAGATAAATGCTAACATTTCTCCTTCAGAAAATTCAATAATTTAATACTTTGGATATGTGCCACTGTTGGGCTTATAATCAATTTTTCCACTGTAAACAAGTACTAGCTTTAACACAGTGAAATTTGCTAAATTCATACATGCTGTAGGCAAGGATTTGTGTGGTCATTCACTGAGCAATTTTCAGAATTTGCTAACCTACTTTTGGTCAGAGTCCATGGGTCAGTACATACATATTCCCAATAACACAGTTGATGATGGATTCAGAATAACTAAGTTAAGGGATTTTGAAACATCAGTGCTTATTGTGTGTTTGGCTTCAATCTAAAGAGTCTGAAAAAGTATAGTAAAAGAGATTTTGTGTGTGTGAAGTTCATAAGTTTGAAAATGGGGCCTGATAAATAATTCATATCCTCACTGATGCAAACTAAATTTGCAAAGAAAAAAATTAGACATGTTTTTCTGGTGATTAACACTTTTCATGACAACACAATTTGGCACTATAATATAGACAGTAGCTCCCTTATTAGAAGCTCAGCACTCAGAACTGGGAATGATGGTCAGAAATGAGGTGCTTTGAGAGATCCATGTTTGGAGAATTTTGAGCGTTCCTGCTTGGCTGTACTTGATGTTCTCAATATCTCACTTTGTTGATCACTGAAATTCATTAAGATCACAAAACAGCTAGTGAAATACACTCATTTCTAAATTAAAAGTATGCTTCTTATCATGTAGGTGTGCTGCAGCTTCATGAAACACATGATTTTTATGGTCAGTCTTAATTCTAATCCATGCATTCTAGAGGTTATCAGTTTAAAGCTTCTCTTCTGTGCATGTTTAAAGATTATGTTCACATCTACTTGGTTTATCTGGATGAACTGACATTTCTTTCATACATTCTTTTTATCAATATCAAAACCTGACATTTGAAACTGTCATTCAACTTTATGTGTACCGGATGCATGAGAATTATTTTTGGTCTGTTGACTATCTGATTGTACAGCAAAAAACTTTTGTTGAAATCAAAATGAAGCTTTTGAACAATAGAATCTCTTGGTTTTGGTCATCTGAATGAAATTTAGGAAGTTCTGAAATATATAAATTTTCTGTATGCATTTCCTTATTATATAAACCCTGTGACCATCAGGTACAGTGCATTATGTTGTATGTGATCACATTGCTTTTAAAAAGTATAAAATGTTTCAATGAGAACAAAACCAGCAAAAATTTAAACCAGCTATCTTTATAACAAGCTGCATTACCAACTCAAATTATAATCCTATGCAATTTTTCATGCACATGCTACTTGAGATAATTTTAAAAGTTTGAATTTATAATTCAAAGTTGATCAGTTAAACTGCTTTTAAAACGTGCAGATAATTTTAGACACTCTTTTTCCCTTTTTTAAAAAAAAGTTTTTGTGGTTTAGGGCAATTTAGCATAGCTGCCAGAAATGGAAGGAGATTTCATCTAGAGTAGTCCAATTTCTTGAGGAAACACCAGGGTTGGAGAGCTAATACTATATGCCATTGCAAAGCTGGAATTTTCAGTTTTACATTGGTGTGTGGTATGACTTTTACTTCTAGCTCTAGCAGATTGCAAGACACCAGATATCCATGCCATTCTGGTTACCATCTTTCTTGAAATTCCAATATTTTATCAGCAGTATCTCAAGAAGAGCTATAGCAGAAACTGAAGCACTATACCTTCTTCTGAAAACATGAGATGTAAGTGTTTGGATGGTGAAGACAGGGATGACTTGTCTCGCAGTTTGGAATATACTGGCTGTTGGTGTAGCAGTGCAGTTGCATGTCATTTTCACTTGCAATATTTAAAGTCCAAAATTATTTCAGAGCTAGTAATGCTTAAAAAGGCTAACAGATATGTGAACAGAAAGGAGAAAAAGTTGACTTATTATGGGATATCTCCTGTTTGTTTTTGTTTGTTTCTAATTTCCCATGTTTTGTCTTTCTACTACTTTAAAAAAGTAAATGTAATTGTGACCTTGCCTCACACTGTGTGTCTATGAGGCTGCCCACAGTTCCCTTCTGAACATAAGACATAAATTATAGCGGGAAACAGTTGGTGATTCTATCTTCCAAAGAACTATGGTCACTTTGGTTTTTATCGTGGTCAGAGACCAGGTCTTGTGCACACTTTCTTTGCATGGCAGCAGATCAAGTTTTCCCAACAATGTGTTCATATAGGAAACGTAATATATTAAAACCAACAAAAACAAAACACCTCTTTCCTGCCCCTCACAATAACAATTTGTGTTTAGTTCTTGTTCACACTGCTTTTGGATCCTGTCGCAATATAAAATACAATATAAATGCCTAAACATTCAGGATTAACTAGAAATTCTCTATCAATTTTTTCCATTCAAATACCGCCTTTAAAACTCATGTTAATCCACCTAATTCATAAGAGCTTTTCTACACTCAGAAATTAAAACCAGTAACTGCAATGTTCCATTCAATTTCGTTTGGTCAAAGAGTTCAAACTTAGGTGGCTATATTTCGCTATACAGTGCCAAACACCTGTAATTGCCATTGACTTCACTAGTGACATGGGTCCTCAGCGCCTTTGAAAAATAGGCTACTTATGTGCTTAAAATTAGGCACCGATGCAGGGTCATTTTAATCATTGATACTAATCATGATTTAAATCAGCAAACTGGACCCTTGATTTAAATAATCAATTCTAATCATATTTAGCATTTGTACTTTTTAGTTATTTTTCCTAAAGAGAGGTTGAGTCTCACTGTTTGGTAATCATTTAAACCATGTTGATTTGCAACTAAATATAGTGTGTACACTAAATATCTTTTTGATAACCAGGAGCATACATTACTTCTATATACATTTATTTAAGTGATTAAATAGCTTAATTTACATATATTTAAAGTCTTTAATTTTTACTTATACTGTTAAAAATGGTGCATTTTTTACGTACTAGTTTTTTTACTTGTGACTTGTGTAAAGCTCTAATTGAATTCAAATCTCCATCCAAATTAAATACAACAAAGACAGCATTTTTATTAGTAACATAAAACTACCTTAAGTGTGCTGGATATAGAATGAAAAATAAGTTTTACATTTAAAATTTGCCATGGATCCACAGGTTCTGTTCTACACCTCAGCTTTTAAACAGTCTTTTGGAGGAACCCTTTCAGTGTGCCAGACCCCGAAAGGGTCTCACCCTTCCTTCAGGGTAGGCCATGCAGCTTCACAGCCTCTTAGACAGAGCCTTTGAGCTTCAGAGTCCAGCAAGTCCAAATGAGCTAGACCAGGGGTCGGCAGCCTTTCAGAAGTGCTGTGCTGAGTCTTCATTTATTCACTCTGATTTAAGGTTTTGCAGGCCAATCATACATTTTAATGTTTTTTAGAAGGTCTGTCTCTACAAGTCTATATATTATATAACTAAATGATCGTTGTATTGTAAAATAAACAAGGTTTTCAAAATGTTTAAGAAGCTTCATTTAAAATGTTGATCTTATGCTACCAGTCCACTCAGCCCGCTGCTGGTCTGGGGCTCTGTTCATCTAGGCCGGCAGTGGGCTGAGTGGGGCCTGCGGCCGGGACCCCAGCTGGGAAGGGTCTGGCAGCCAGAACCCCAGACCCGCTCAGCCCACTGCCACTCAGGGGTTTCATCCACTGGCTCCTGCCAGCCGGGATCCCGGCTGCCGGACCCGCTCAGCCCGCTGCCGGTCTGGAGTCCTGGCCCTGCCCACATACAGTGGGTACCTACCTTCTTCCTGGTTCTGGCCCATTCTTTTCCTCTCTATGCACTGAGCTGAGGGTGGGAGTGGATCGAGCACAGGGCTAGGGGTGAAAGGTCTGGCCAGGAGCTAAAATGAGGGAGGGGGCTCAGGGTTGGGGTAGGAGGTTTGGGTGTGGGGGCACTTACCTGGGCAGCTCCCATTTGGTGTGAGGGGTACAGGTGGGAATGTGAGTAGGGATGCAGGAGCTCCCATTTGGTGCTCAGGGTAGGGGTGGGGATGTGCAAGGTTGCATGGGATGTGGGGGGTTGCATGGGATGTGGGGGGTTGCAGATGTGGGGGGTGCAGGTGTCAGGGTAGGGGGACTGAGTATATGTGGTGGGTCAGAGTCAGGGCTGGGGTCATGGGTGGGGGTGAAGGAGTCAACAGAGGGCTGGGTGGTACAAGGCTCAGGGTAGGCGCCTGGGGTGTGTGTGGGAGGATGCAGGGCTCAGGGCAGAGGACTGGGTGTGTGTGTACGGGGGGTGGTCAGAGCTCAGGGCAGAAGGCTGGGTGACTGCCCCACCAGAATCCCCAACCCTCCCCCGCTCCTTGTCCCGACTACCCTCTCCTGGGACCCCACCCCCTATCTAAGCCTTCCTGCCCGTTGTCCCCTGATTGCCCCCCTAGGACCCTACCCCCTACCTGTCCCCTACTACCCCAACCCTTACCCACACCCTCGCACCCAGACAGAACCCCCTGGACTCTCATGTCCCATCCAACCGTTCCCCGCCCCCTGACAGGATCCCCCCAGAACTCTGGACCCATCCACCCCCCCCCACTCCCTGCCTGCCCCAACCCCTCTCCACAGTCCTACCTCCTGACAGCCCCGCCAGAACTCCCAACTCATCCAACCTCCCCAGCTCCTTGTCTCCTGACCACACCCTCCAGAGACCACCATCCAACCCACTCTGCTCCCTGTCCCCTGACTGCACCCACCCCTTACCCAACCCCTGGCCCCAAACCCCTTACCATGAGACTCCCCACTCATCCGGAGTCCTGCCTCCACGTGTGCGCGCATGCAGCTCTGCTCCACCCCTCAGAGCGCTGCGCACATGGCAGCAGGGCTCCGGATAAGTGGGGAGCATCTCCATCCCCATGGAGCCAAACGCTGCCCCGCGGGAGCACGCAGCCCCAGCCTCCAGAGTGCTGCACGGGCGGCGGCAGGGCGCCAGGGGAAGGCGGAGGAGGGGCTGGCGGCTTGCTGCACTCAGCCGGACGCTTCAGCCAGGGAGCACAGACCCTGCAGCTTGCCATGTCAGCAGGATTTTTAATAGCACGCGAAGTCCCAGCAGGCAGTCGCGTGCCATTAAAAAAGGGCTCGTGTGCTATCTTTGGCATGCGTGCCATAGGTTGCCAACCCCTGAGCTAGACTCTGGGTCAAGTGTCAGGAAGACTCTATTTAATGCCTACATAAAAGTGCATTCTTGTTGGTTGTTATAACCTTAATACATATTCTTCACAACTCAGAGATAGATGTAGGTTTCATTTTTAAAAGGTACACACTACACATTTTTAAAGTGATTTATTTTGAAAACTTTTCAGATTAGTTTTACAGCTATATCAGAAAGCAAATGATTGTTTGATTATTTCATTTACCAAAGGTAATTGAAGCAGATGTTTATGAAGTTATTGGGAGGTGAACTATCACCAATTCAATAGGTTAATCATTAATATTTGGAGGATTTTCTTGCCATGCTGTATTAGGAGGAGAACATCACCAGACAGACATTTTAAAATTGTTTTATTTAACTAAAACAACGTTATGTATTCTGGATTTTTTTCAACAGCAAATAGAATATTTTAACAAAACAAGCATATGAATTTTTGAATTTACTTAAACATTCAAGTTTTTTAAAATCAGGTTTGTTTTAGTTAAAATTGGTTTTAACTAAATTAGTTAAATGAAATATTTTTTTAAAAAAAATAAACAAAAATTAAATCTAATATGTCAGCCAGGTCAACATGAGAAGCTTAAAATATTGGTTTCTGCAGCTGCAACTCAGTTGTCTTCACCTTCATTTTCTTGTTTGTTCATAATCTGGAAAAGAAAAATAAGCTTTCCTGCTTTTTTTCAGATCCCAAATGATTTCTCAATTTTGGAATGAATTAGTCCAAAGAAAGAAAATATTCTTTCTACACTGTCAGAAGAAGCTATTGCTGTTAAAAGTGAGATTATCACTTCAACAGTCTCTGAATCCAAGTGCTTAAGTGACTTCCATCAGTTCACTGGTGTGACTTTCTTTAAAACATCATCAGCAAACATATTTCTTGAATGGTTCGCCCTTAGGTCTGACTGGGGTGTGAAAAAACACCCCCCTGAGCGCTGCAAGATGCAGCGCTGTAAAGTGTCAGTGTAATCAGGGCGGCAGCGCTGGGAACGCGGCTCCCAGCACTGCACGCTACACCCGTAAGGGATGTGGTTTACAAGCAGCGCTGGGAGAGCTCTCTCCCAGCGCTGCGGCTTTGACTACACTCACACTTCAAAGCGCTGCCGCGGCAGCGCTCCCGCAGCGCTGCCGGGGCAGCGCATTGAAATGTCTAATGTAGCCAAGCCCTTAAACGTTACATGAATATATTGTCTCATACTATAGACTTAGAATTTATAATCCCTATTCCATGATGATATCTTTGAGCTATAATGTATCTTAATTAAAATTATCTTTAGATAGATTTTTTTTCGTCAAAAAGCATTATATCAAAAAAATCCAATTTAAATAAAAAAAAACAATTTTTTTTTAAATCGTTGATTTGTATCCACCCTGCTCTGGGTAGAGACTTTTACATTCCCTAGTCAGTATTTGCAGTGACATCCCAAACAGCAGAGTGAATTGATTAGTCAACTAGAACTCAGCATTGGAAGACCTTAGGTTAGCACAGATAAACAAAAGCTAAAGCATAGACCATTCTGGTCAAGCCACAATTCACCAACTGTAGTGAACTCAATTTTTCAGGCTCTGTCTCCCTCTGACTTTCTTTCTGAGGCCTTGTCTACACTACAGGGGAAATTCAGTCTAACTACACAATTTGAGTTACTTGAATAGCGTAATTTAAATCAACGTATCTTAGATCTACTTACTGTTGTTTCCATACTACGTGATGTCAGTGGGAGACACTCTCCCGTCTACTCCCCCCTACTCTTCTCGATCCAATAGAGTACAGGAGTTGATGGGAGAGTGATCTGCTGTTGATTTAATGGGTCTTCACTAGACTTGCTAAACTGACCGCAGATGCATTGATCGCTGCTTGTTGATCCCCTGGTAAGTGTAAGAAAGCCCTGAGTCAGTTCCCGGATGAGAGAACCAGCTTCTTCCAGAGCTCAGACTTGTTCTCTGCTGGACACCTCTGTCCTTTGTTCTCCAGTGTAGGCCCATGTTGAGTTCACAACCCCCTTGGCTGGTGTGTCCAGCTGTTGAGTGTTGATTCCTGAGTCATTGGAACTTGCATTGTCTCTATGGACTCTTTGTTGGTCTGGGTCAGTTTTAGCCAGTTCATTAATGACTCTATTTATTGCAGACAGGGTAGTGACATGCCTACATCTCTGAGTCTGCCCTGAGAGGAAGTAATCCTTTCTGGGTAGCAATGCAAAGAATAAGGGAAAACTGAGGCAGACATAGAACTCATGAAAATACTGCAGAAAGTTCCCACTTTGTCTCAAAACTAACAAAGGAAAGTATTGTCAGTAGTTAATGAATTGAACTGATTGTTTCTGTTTGCTATGTATTTCAAGATTTTAGAGCTATTAGATTTCATTTTTATTTATAGATTGGAAGATGAAAACAAGATTTCCTGCTTTACCAAATCCCATCTGGTTTCTTAACTTTGAATTACGATACTGTGATTTGAATAAACTGAAATGAACAAAATATTTTCTTTGCACTGCAGAAGAGGCTACCGCTGTCAAAAGCTGGTTTAGCACTTCAACAAACTGGGGTTCCACATGGTTAGCCAGTGTCTGCCACCAGCTCTTTGTGTTTGCTGTCAAGTTTCTCAGTCATAGTGTTTTAATATATTTTTATTTAATTTAAATGATTTGAATAGATTATAGTAAGCTTAAGTTTTAACATAGGTTGGTTGTCATTTCAAATTTAATTTTAAATAGGTTTACTTTTAAAAATCTGTATTTAAAAAAACAAATGTAACTAAAAATATGGTGTGTTTTTTTGTTTGCTTATTTTTTTAAAATCATGGATTATTATCTACCTTGCACCAAACATTGAAAATGATCACCTTAAATTACAAGTGTCATGGAGTAAAGACTTTCTTCCACTGTGTTTTATATAGCACCCAGTGCACTATCAGTTTCTTCCATTTTGCCTTAGAGAATGCTGATAAGTGTTCTGTTTTGACCCTGTCAAATGTCAACTTCTCCAGAAAACCCAAAAACCAACAAGTAAATAAGTATATTGCCTATTTTTCTCAGAAAAGACTCTCCTACCCTGCAAAAAATATAATCGAAAGGGATAGTAATTGTATTTAGTCGTGATCAGGGACATATGGAAAGAATACTGCCATAATCAACTGTTAAATATTTAATCTCAGTTCCTAGGTACATGACTAATTCTTCACCGCCACCCCTCTCCAAACATGAACAAAACAATAAGGCACATCTGAAGCATAGCTATGACAAGTTTTATGAAAATAGTTAAGTTTTGCACCTGGTATTTACAGCCAGATTAAAAAATAATAATTTCCTGTGGTGGTTTTGATGGAGTTCTGGACCCCATCCAATGGCACAAATAGAATTTTCATAAAGAGAGGGCCCAGAGCTCTCCCCCTGTCACTTCCCCCAGTCCAGTACTGAGCGCTCTCACACTGCCTTTTGCACCCAGACCCATAACCCCACCCCACTCCACGCACCCAGCTCCGTACACCCTCTTCTCCTGCTGCCCTGCCCCGAGTTCTGACTCAGAGAGGCAGTCAGGCTGAAGAGCACCATCCCCACCAGGGACTAGGCCATATTGGGAGCCCCAATTACCATCCTCTTCCTGTGTCTCCATGTCTCCAGGAAGCACAAGAAGCCCTAAACCAATCCTCTTGGGGACTGGAGGTTCCTGGTGCCCCATGTTCCACTTTTCCCCAGGGTAGCACTGTCAATTTTTGGGGGACATATTCCTGGAGGTTTCATCACAGGACATAATCTTTAATTGAAGATTAACCTTTAATTTCTGGAGGGTTGCCAACCTACCCCGGGGGCTGGGGTGCCTGGTGCCCAGTGGTGCCAGAAGGACTGTGAAAGGTACGGAAGCCAGGCAGGTAATTAGGGTCACAATGTCACTCAAATTTGGCCTAGCCATGCCTCCATGATGCCAATAGGGAAGGGGCTCCACTTTTATGCCACTCAGCTTTGATATGGTCCAAAGGGGCTGGGAATTGGGCCCCCTGCATGCCCCCAAGTTGCACCCCTGACCCATCATATTAAATAGTGCACTGTGTGGTATTTTGAGTACTCAGAGGAGAGGTTCTGATGTGTATAGTGTTAAGTGTTATGGATTACAGACAGCATGGGTAGTGCATGTGTCTGAGACATGGGTAGTGCATGTGTCAGATGATACACAGCAAAAACAGAAGCATTCATGGACTCATTTCAGAACATTTTACAGAAAGCTAGGAATTAGTGTCTAATTGCTTAGTTCCTCAACGCTGCAATGCAGCTCATTTGGAATAATCCCTGCTTTGCATTCCGAAGCAAAGGACAGTATAACCAAGAAGAGGAATATGGGGGAAGAGGCCACTTGCTGATGGAAGCGGCCAACTTCCCCTCCAAGTGATTAAGCAGCCACCAGTCAACATGTAGAGATGGCAGCTCAACATGTAGACATGGCAGCTCAACCTGTACCTTCTGTGCAAAGTTTGTGGGTGTAACGGATCATAGTTGTGTAAAGAAGATCTGATGGAAGCTGACAAATATCTGATATACATATTTAAAGAGAAAAGATGATGGCATCTGGACATATGGCCACTGAGTTGTCTGTGTGATCAGGGAATAACTAGAAGGATCATATGACTGAGTACTCTAATGTGTTGCTTTCACATGGCAAAAATGGTTTATCAGATGTAACTGGTAAACTAATGGAAGCTGCTGGGTGCCTGGTGTGGGCACAACTGTAGGGCAGGAGAGAGGCTGAGAGGGGTGCAGAGGATCATTGATGGGGATGAGAGAAGGAGTGGGTAGAATAATAGCTCCCTCTGGGTGTAGTGGTGGATAAGGAGAGTCCAGGGAGGGAGACAACAAGTTGGGGAGGTATATTGCTGATCTGGGGAAGGTGAGAAGCCCAGGAGGCAGTGAGATGGGGAGGAGGAGTCAAGACAATAATAGGAAATGTATAGTAGTAATAGTAATTTGCCTTTCTTAGGGGCTAGGAGCGAGGGTAAGTGGAGTCTCCTTCTGAGCAGCCAGAGAGAGGTTTGCATTTTTGTGTGAAATGAAGGGCTGACTTTTCAAACTGAAATTATCTCTCACAAATAGCCGTGAGAGGAGTGTTTAAAAAAAATAATCAAGGAACAGATTAAAAAACACGGTTTGATTTTAAAATCTCATGATTTGTGGGGCCAGTCTCATGATTTTTTATCTCTTGAGGCTGGCAATACTGAGCAAGGTATCTGTCTGATGCTTGTACATGCCCACTCTGTAACCCTGTCCAGGGTGGATTGATTTTAAATCAAAGTTCATTAAATCACCAATTTTAATCAAGAGTTAAATCAGAAAACAGGAAATCCTGATTTAAATGGTCAATTTTAATCATGTTTTGCTTTTTAGTTATTTTTCTCCTTGGTTGTTAACCATTAAAACTTGTTGCTTTGCAACTAAATATAGCCTTTACACTACTTTGCGGCTTTTAAAAAAATTTTTTTTTGCTAACAAGAAGTATATTTATACACATTTTAAGCAATTATATAGTTTAATTTATATTCAGATCTTTAATTTTTACTTTTTTATTGTTAGAAATTGATGAGTCATGCATTTCTTATTTACTAGATGAGGATTTTTTTTAAACTTGTGATTTATGTTAAGCTCTCTTTGGATGAAAATTAAATTAAAATGCACAAAAATAGTATTTAATTTTTTGTATTAAGTAGTCCTACCTTAAAGGTCCTGGATACATAAGGAAAAAAAGTTTATCAAATATGTTTTTGTATTTAAAACTAACTGATTTACTAAACAAATGAAGTAGTATCTGTATCTACTGTATTGAATGGATTGGTTCTGGTCACCGTGTCTGAAGAATTTTAAAACTAGTTCATCTCATCCTCATACCTAGTTTTCATTCATAGATTGGAAAAGGGAAAAAAAAAGTTTGTTTGAATGAACTAGTAATTGAACTAAACTAATTGACTATGCTGAAGAAAATATTCTCTCTGCACTTGCATAAGAGACCACTGATATCAAAAACTGGTTTAGCACTTCAAAAACTCTAGTTCCGACTGTTTCAAACCACTGACATCACTGGTTACTTTCTTTAAAACTTGGCATCAAACAAGTACTGCTTAATATTTTTTTTAAATTTAATTTAAATGATTTTAAGAGATAAGTTTGTCTTAACATAGGCATTCAATTTCAAATTTAATTTTAAATACATTTACTTAACCCCCCCGTATTTAATTTAAATAACAATTTCAATAAAAACTATTTATTTTTTTAAATTTTTTATCCACTCTGCTGTTCATATAGGCAAGAGCACTCTCTTTTCTGAATAATAGATATTGGGGTAACTGTGTGGTGAATGGGACAAAGTAGTTACTTGTCAGGAAACATGCCTGGAAGTAGTTTTGCTTTCAAGAGCTACATGGGTATTTTGTGCATCTCTGTATTGAATTAGGCCCTCTGTCTCTAAATAAAATTTGAATGTTCTCATTTACAGTTATCATATCTATTATGCTCTTAAAGTATTTGATGTATCTGTTTCACTGAAGTTTGACCTAATACCCTTCCTTTTTGATCTTAAAAAAATAGCACATTGAGAACATTGATGTGAGGAGTTGGGTGTCTGAACTTCCTCACTGGTGTCTAGGTCTCCACTTTCAGTTTATCAGTAATTATGGACCTGGCAGAGGAAGTAGGTGGATAAGCCTAACAGCTAATTATTTAGTTTTTCTTAAAAAAAAACAAAAAAATAAAAAAAAAACTGTATGGATAATGGCTGCTGTTAAAATTATTACCAAAAGTGCATGCTGCAGTCCTTGCATAGGGAAAACTTCCCTATGCTCCATTATTTTGTGAAACTTAAAATCAATGAAAGTTTTTTGCAAGGCAATTTTATCCTTAGTAAGAGGTCTTTATGGGATTAAAACCCTGAAATTCACGTAAGAAGGTAACAGTACAAAAATGCCAGGCAAATGACTATGTTTACTGAAAATGATGTTCTGTTTAATGGTTCACATCTCTGAATCTCTCTCTTTAGGAGAACTTGCACAGTGTAGAAAGCCAGTTATATTTAAGTGAAACTCTGTCCCTAAATTATGTCTGGTTCTTCTGCCAGGTTAATGCTAATTAGTTTAATACACCACTCATAAAAGATATTATAGTTGAGTCAATGAGTAGGTAAGAAATCGGGCACCGACTTGCAATGAAGAAATATTACTTCTATTAAAAACCCACATTCAACCTGGGAGGTCAGTATACAACCATGATTTTTGTTACTATTCAATTAATACAAAAGAAAACATTGAAAAAGTTAGCTTGCAAGCAAGGTAAAGCTTTCAAGAGAGTATACTATACTAAGTGAAAAACCAAGCAGGAATATTTGGTTTAAACTGGAATCAAGGCTGAAAATACCTATAACCTCTTAAAGTTTTAAAAACCTTATTAGAACATGTGTTACCTTAACACAAAACCATGCCCACAGCATAAAAAAATCAGGTAATATAGAATTAAGGTTAAATTTAACAGACAGCGAAACATTTGGAAGTATAGACACTCAAAATTAAAGTAGCTAAGCAACCACAACCATCTCTGCCTGTGGAGAAACATTAAAATAGTGGCTATATTGGAAAGCAAGTCTTGATCATAACTATAGCATGGTTATTGCTACTCTGTAATCTTAGTTAAAACTACTACTATAGTGCAGTAGAGTAGAGGTCCCCAAACTGTGGGGCGTGGAGGAATGTTTGGGGGGACGCAGCTGGGGCCTGGGCCAGCCCCCATGTGGGGCAGAGAGGGAACGCCACCCAGCTCCGCTTCTGGCCCCGGCCCTGTACCCAGGGCCCTGGCTGCCAGCCCCAGCCTCGGCCCCCTTACACCTGTCCATGTCCTCCCCCCCCGCACCTCTGCGAGCCACAGCCCCACTCTAGGCCTCAGTGGCAGGGGAGGCACAGATGGGGTAAGGGGGGGGTGCAACCCTGAAAAGTTTGGGGACCACTGCATTAGAGGATGTAACATTTTAGAGAACTAATGTAGACATGAGTTTGTTGTGATACTGCTTTTTATCTTACTAGTTCTAATGCTATACTTGAATATTAACAATATCCCATGAAACTGACATGTAGCACGACAAGCAAATAAATAGTCAGTAGCTTGACATCTTAATTATCCACTGAACTCTTTGCTATCTGCCAGTATCTGAATGGTAACAAACATTCATTAATCGTCTGAGATTTCTAGAGTAAATGTATCCTGTTTTCTCCTGTGACATTTAAAAGTAGAATAATTCTAAAGTGAATTGAGGATGTGTTGCGATAGTTTTGCTTGACAAAACAACATTTATTTACAAAATGTTCTGGTTGCAGACTTTAGAGCATAAACAATATAAGAACAATTACAAAAATTTTAACTGAATTACATTCATAATGTAGTCTCACTTGCCCTACCACGTGAGTAGTACTGACCTTTGCACACTTCTACACCATTTCAACTCTCTCTCTTCTGGAAAGCTTGAGGGCCAGGAGGGACTATTATGGTCACCTAGTCTGACCTCCTGTATATCACAGGCCATAGAACTTCTTCAAAATAATTCCTAGAACATGTCTTTTAGAAAAACATCCAATTTTGATTTAAAAATTGTCAGTGATGGAGAATCTACCATTACCGTGGGTAAATTGTTCCAATGGTTCGTTTCTGTCACTGTTAAAAATGTATGCCTTATTTGCAGTCTGAATTTGTCTAGCTTCAACTTCCAGCCATTGGATTGTGTTATACTTTTCTCTCTTAGATTTAAGAGCCAATTATAAAGTATTTGTTCCCCGTGTAGGTACTTAGAGACTGTAATCAAGTCACCACTTGACCTTCTCTTTGTTTAGCTAAATGGATTGATCTCCTTGTGTCTATCACTATAAGGCATTTTTTCAAATCCTTTAATCATTCTTGTGTCTCTTCTCTGAAATGTCTCCAATTTATCAATATCCTTCTTGAATCGTGGGCACCAGAATTGGACACGGTATTCCAGCAGTGGTAAAATAACCTCTCCACTCCTACTTGAGATTCCCCTGTTTATCCATCCCAGGATCACATTAGCTCTTTTGGCCACACTGTCGTGCTGGGAGCTCATGTTCAACTGATCATCCACCACAACCCCCAAATATTTTTTCATAGTCACTCCTTCCCAAGATAACGTCCCCTATCCTGCAAGTATTCTTTGTTCTTAGATGCTTGCGATTAGCTATATTAGACATACATTGTTTGCTTGCACCCAGTTTACCTAGCAACCTAGATCCCTTTGAATCAGTGACCTGTCCCCGACATTATTTACTGCTCCCCCAAATTTTGTGTCATCTGCAAACTTTATCAGTGATGATTTTAGGTTTTCTTTCAGGTCATTGATAAAGATGTTAAATAGCATAGGACCAAGAATTGATCCCTGCAGGATACCATTGGAAACAGACCTGCTTGATAACAATTCCCAGTTTAGTTACATTTTGAGACCTATCAGTTAGCCAGTTTTTAATCCATTTAATGTGTGCTATGTTAATTTTATATAGTTCTATTTTTTTAATCAAAATGTCATGTGGTACAAATTTAAGTGCCTTACAGAAGTCTTTTATGACAATACTATTACCTTTATCAATCAAACTTGTAATCTGATAAAAAAATCATATTAATTTGATAGGCTCTGTCTTCCGTTAACCCACGTTGATTTGCAATAATTATAGTACCCTTTAGTTCTTCATTAATCGAGTCCTGTATTACCCACTTCTTTATCTTGCAGTGTGAGACTGACAAGCCTATAATTATCCAGGTAATCCAATTTACCTATTTTAGAAATTGGCACATTAGCTTTCTTCCAATCTTCTGGAACTTCCTCAGTGCTCTAATACTTACTGAAAATCAATGGCCTAGCGAGCTCCTTGGGCAGCTCTTGTAAAACTCTTGGATGCAACTTAGTTGGATCTGCTGATTTTAAAAATGTCTAACTTCAGTACACTTAAATTAATTAATATCAACTTCCCCTTTCTCCATTTGTTATACAGTATTATTTTTAATTTGTAAAGATGCTCTAAACTAGTTTTTTTTTTTAAAAACCAGTACAACCTTCTTTCTCTGTTTTTGAGCACCTAGTAAGGTGTTCTTAAATGATTCCCAATTATCATTCACATTTTTCTAATTAAATTCTTTCTCACAACTGCTTTGGCTCATAATTGTTTTCAGCTTTATGAAATTGGCCCTATTAAAGTACCAAGTATATATATTTCTGGTTGGGACTTTATTTTGCTTGCACATTTAAAAAATGTGATGAAGTCATGATCACCTATGCCTAAGCTACTGTTAATTTTTAGTTCTGTGATCAATTCTTCTTTGTCTGTTAGGACAACGTCTAATATAGAATTCCCCAGTGTTAATTGCAACATTTTTTGAATTCGGAAACTGTGATCAATTAGGTTTAGGAATTCCAAAAATGTTTTAGTACTGGCAGCATGAGACCTCCAGCATATGTCACTCAAATGAACATCCCCTATGAGTGTGCAACTTTTTTTCTTATACGTCAAAAAGTGTGTAAGAAAGTGGTCATCCTCTTTCCTCATGTGGTTAGGTGGTCTGTAGCTGACACCAACTAGTACCCCATGTTGTGATTTATCTGTTAGGATATTGATTCATAAGCATTCAAGGTCATTGTCTTCAGTGTTAGCAGTGACTCGGAAACATGTAATGCCATTTTTGACATACAGTGCCACTCTCCTGCCCTTTTGCCTTCTTCATTCTTCCTAAATAGGTTATAACCATTTGTTTTAACATTCCAGAATCATCCCACCAGGTTTCAGTAATACTAGCTAGATTTAATAAATATGTAAGTAAATGAGCAATTCCAATGCCTCTTGTTTATTACCCAGGCTCCTAGTCTTGAAGGACAAGAGACTCTGACTTTGAAGAAGAGTGAAAAAGTCAGTTCAAGAATCAAGAGCCGTCATTGAAAATATGCTGCTGAAAGCTGCCTTGCATTTAAATCAATGGTCTGTTAGTTCAAAATCCTAAGCTGATTTCAAATATCTCTGTATCACACAAGCAGAAAGGAGGTTTCCCAGGTCATCAATTCTTTGCAAAATACACCAGCTAAATAGTTAGGATCCACATTCTGCATCAGTTGAAGTTTGTGAGTCATCTTCAGGTGCAGTTACATATAGAGCATGTATTAACAGTAACCTAACCTCAAGCTGACCAAGGCATTGGTAAATGTAATAAGGTGAGCCTCCAAAAGAGGGAAAGATTGTAACCTTCTTGTCAAGAGTGAATGAGGAAAAAGCATGCTTTGTCATTGCTGCTACCTGGATTTCAAAGGCAGCTAGGAATCCAATAAGCTCCAATCCTTCCTTCCAACTCCAGGATTTCAAAACTGAGAAGTGAGAGCTTTGCAAAAGATTAACCTCAGGAAGGCAACCAGAGTCCTGACAAATACTGCTTGGAGAGATGCTAGAATCTTGCTTCCTTGAAGGGCATGTACAAACATAAAGGGCCCACCAGCCTATTCTGTACATCTGTTTACATGCTAATGGAAAGCTGGTAAGTCAGTGATTGCTTCTCTTGTTTTAGAATTAAGGTCCTAGAAAGTTTAGGCCATAAAGTTAACTTATCTTGACACCTGCTCCATATTGTAGTTCTTGCATTACCACAAATGCATTTGTGGATCTTTACAGTGTGTCTCAAAATCACTTGGGATTTAGTTAAATATTTACAGTAGTGAGGCAGCTATAATCATTAAAAAAAAAAAAAAAACACCGCTGCAATCGTCACTGTAACAGCCCAAATATCTAACAAATGTCGGGGAAGTTTATTTTAAGGCTTAACAATATTGACCATGTCCTCATTTAATGAGACACTTGCTAGTCAGTCTCTCTCTCTCTCTCTCTCTCTCTCTAGTGTAGTAGCTCCATGAATTGAACTCCCATTGGTTCAAATGGGTTTTTCTGTTCATAGAAGGGCTGCAGAATAGCTCTCAGTTAGGATATGTTTTATTTACTTGAGTTCTGTTTGCTATTTAGCTTTTTATTCATTTGCAATTATAGTTGGTTGCCAAAATAATTGAAAAACCATAGAACAAATGAGCAGTGTCTTTCTGAATTTGCTTGTCCCCTTGGACTGATGATGTTCTTCTTCCAGAGACTTTTTTTTAAATTTTACCTAAAAATTCAGATACAGTAGCATAATTTTATTAAGATCAAATTGTTCTACACTGTTTTAGTGTAATTTTGAAAGTGTATAAAGGACTGGTTTTAGGATGCTGAAATTCCTAACAGATGTTCAGTTATGTTTTCAACAGTTTAGCGTAAAGAATAAAGGAATTATATGTCTGTAAACCTTTTTCTTTCTGTTTGTTTAATTAATTACTTTCATTTAAATAGCACAGAGGTTTAACGTTCCAAATGGGGTAGATAAGCAGGAAAAAAAGGCAGACAAAGATACATATTTAGTGCATGCAGAGTGTGGTAATTCACTTATTGATAATGCTTTAACATTGCCAGTGAAGACGTGCGCTTAGTGTGTGAACACAGTAACTTTGCAATGATCATATTTTAATTGTCCTACTTTCACTTCTTCTTAAATTTTTAATAAAGCAGGCTTGAGGAAGTGAAGGATTACAGTACTTTTGTTCTTAGAGAGAAGTGTGCAACAGACAGCTTGAGTGTGCATGTGTGTAAATATGGGATCTGGTACCTGCATCTGTTTTACTTTGATTTAGGAGAAAGCAATGCAAGAGACTACTGCTGGTGATTTGAATAACACTCTGTGTCAAATCCAGCAGATCACGTATGAGCAGCTTTCATGCGACCAAACATGAGGTGTTTTCCAGTGATATAGGACATACTTGAGTTCTGGAAATAAAAACATGACTGGTTTAAACTTTAGCTACATAAGCAGTATCTATTATGGATTACATTGAAATAAAATAAACTTAGCTATGTTTACATGGCATTTTAAAAGTATGTATTGTATAATACATTTTCTGTTTGATTTTCATCCTTTGAGAAACTAGTGTTGAAGTTTGTCATATTGTAGTAGAAGCTCACTAATTTTCATGTAGGTAATCTGCAGTCCCACAAAAGCACTGGTGGTCTTTCCCCATTTTTCAGCAAAGATTATTAGCAGAAAACTAGTGAAGTTTCCCATTATTAAGTTTTCATTTATTTTATATAAATATACTACAGTGCATTGACTAAGAAGTACATATAACAACTTAAATTTGTCAACATAAATGAACAAAGTGTATTTTCTAATCCACTATCCATGACTTCTTAAAATCTTGTTTGTTTAATAATTGGTAAAAAATTATCTGCAATGTGGTGTTCAATATGATGTCAACACTGCAGTATTATATATATAATATGTATTGTTTATTTACAGTGAACGGCAAAGTTAGGCTTGTTCATAATAAAATATATTGGGTATCAGAGCTCATCCAAAGAGGTATTTCATTCATTCGTGTGGTGGTGTTTTTTTTTTATTATTCATCCATCTGGGGAGGGCTGGGGAGCAGAACCTGTCTGCTGGTGGAGCAAAGCATGTCTCCTGACAGCTCTTGACATATTTTATTAGTCAGTGGTGTAGGAAGCTTGGAAAAACCTTTCCATTTGGTGCTTGACATTTTAAAATAATAATTTAGCTATATTTGTTTTACTGTTTTTCTTTGACACTGTTGAAATAGAAGAATAGATCATGGCTTCATGCTACTTCTCAGCCCTAATGCTCAGCTCCCAGCATAACTTGTATACTCCAAGACTAATATCTCCATGTTGCAGGCCTTTATAAAGGCAATGGATGTGTTCAGAATTTTCATTGGAGAGCATGATGGATTGCATTGCAGCAAGCTACTCTTTCCTCTGTAGAAGTAATCCTGTAAAGGAGAGGGTTTCTAAGAAGTTGACAGCTCTTGATAGCTGTATAGAAACTCTGCATATTAGACCACTGGAGTGGTGCGGAAAGTGAAAGGAAAATCTTGAGCAATATACCAAAGGTTCTTAGCACTGGTAGGTAGGATCAACTGTTTGAAGAACAAGAGCCAATCCAACAATGTGAGATTGCTGGAGTGGGATTCTGCAAAAATACTAGCCTTCATAGTGAACTTATTACTTGTTAAGTGAATGTTAAAATGTTGAAAATCATCGATGTTCTATTGTTAATAGCCTTTTAGAATCCAAGGATTTTGTGACCATATATTGAAACATTGTGCTTACTAAGAGAGGCAGTTGGAAGAATAACATTTTCTAGTCTTAATCCTATGAGGATGTAAACTGAACTTAAGAAATTCTTTGTTATAGGAGTTTTGACTTCAGTTCTCTACCCAGTTAAGCTGAAAGTCCAGGGCAGGAAATTGCTTTTTAGAAATGTGATCTAGTGGTGTCCTTCCGAAAAAGCTTAAACCATAAGTCTCTCTATGGCTCTGATAATGATGGCATGGTTACCTGACTGGTATTCTATTCAAGTTTTATATTACATGTATCACTATGGTATCTTAGTAACTATTGTTACTTGCAACACTAGCCAGTGGTTTTTGGACTCGTATATTGCACAGAGCTAACGATCGCCCAGCTGGAGCCCGAACCTGCACTCCAACCACCTGCCCCAGGCTCAGCCCGGAGCCCCCTCCCACACTCTGAACTCTTTGGCCCTAGCCCCCTGTCCCAGCCTAGTGAAAGTGAGTGAGGGTGTGGGAGAGTGAACGATGGAGGGAGGGGGGCTGGAGTGAGCAAGGTGAGGCTTGAAGAAGAGTTGGGGAAGGGGCAGGACATGGGGCAGGGCAAGAGTGTTTGAGTTTGTGCATTAGACAGCTGGTAACCCTAATTCAAGACAATGCACACTGAAGCACATGAACTCATAGACTTTCAGGTCAGAAGGGACTGTCATAATCATCTAGTCTAATGCTTAAGCACTGCCCTGGATAGGGATGCTTTGTTGAATTGGGGCCTCAAATATAGTGCTGAATCATGCCTAACACATTAATATGTGCATTGCCCAAGGAATTAAACAATGACCATGGAGATTATACAAACAGCCTAATGTAGAGTCTGATACCCTCTCTACTTTCTAGAATGGAGTAGACAAGTAGCATAGAGAGAAATGTGCACACAAATCAAAACACAAGATTTTTTTATAGTAATTTTAGACTCATTGGTCTTCACAGTATGTTGCTGGTTCTGCTGTGATTCAGTATGAAATTTTTAGATGAATATTTTTAGTAAAATTAAAATGGTTAACAAATTGAGTATGTGTCAAATCAGAGGACTACTCCTGAAGGTCTTCTTCCTAACATTACCTATGGCAGTGATAGCCAAAATGCTGCACACAGATGTAATAAAAGTGCATGAGGTTCTGTAAAGGAATCCACTATTGCTCTCATCTCCAGTGTGAAGGTACAGCCTGGGATGACTACAGGTTCTATCTTAGTTAGAGCAGCGTATCTGCTGAGGCCTGTAATTTCTTCATGGGGACTCTTTCTCTGTATGAAAAATGACAATGAGTGCATTTATACTTATTAGATATGGTCTTTGGACTCCTGGCAAAGTGTCAATGTAGCCCTTGGTTGGTTGGATGATCCTGTTTACAATGAAATTTCCTGGCACTATTTACACATGTGGTTGGCTCCAGCAGAAGAATGTGTTTTTGTGTGGTCTTCAGATAGAATTTCTGTAGGAGTATCTATTGTAATCAATATCTAAACATATATGGCTTACCAAAAATAAGTGCTTAATTTGTTAAAATGAAGAAAGAGCTGTAAACATATCGGATATATAAAAAAAATCAAAATTAGGTTACATTTTTTTTTAGTTTTTTGTTTCTTTTGAGGAAGAATAAAAATTCTTTGTAAAGTCTTGGCCAGAGTATTTAATTATTACTGATATTACAGTTAATCATGAAACAGATCACGGTACTTATTTTTATTCCAAATTTAAGTAAATGTTTTTCTCAGTTATCTTGATTTACATTACAAACTCTAATCACACTATTCTAAAATCAGTGACATTTTATGCAGTCTATCTTACAATGTTAAAAATTGTGCGACTGTAAAGGTATTTTAAAAAAATACATTTGCAAATAACTGTAATTGCTGTGTGAGGCAGAATTCACATTATTATTACACCCTGAATGTGTGAACCTGCAAGTACTTACGGTTAATTATGGAGCTTGACATGTCTAGGCCTAAATAAGAATGGTATCTGGTTATGAATCATATCTTGCCATGCTGAAATGCCAAATCTATGTTTTATTATACTGAAGTTTAAGTCCACTAGAGTGGTAGTTTTTACCAGTGTCAGTATATTTGCTGCCATCAAACTGCTGATGCAGCATTTTTTAACACAAATGGACCTTTGCACCTTTTTCAAGTGCCTTAAATCTAGAAAAATTTATTTCTTATCAAAAGGTTAATCCTGACAAATCACTGTAAATTATTTCTTGTGTCTAATCCAGGTATCATGAAATGAATTCTCTGCTGTGTGTGTATATATTGGAAAATAGCTGTACATTTTCAAAAGGAATAGCAAAATTTTGAGCACCAGGATTCTTAAATAAAATAGTTCTGTGGATGCACTTGCAGCATTTTTTTGTTGGGTAAAACCTTCAGTAGCAAAGTTACAAGTGAAGCAATGAGCTTCACTTCTGCAGCCCAGTATTTTGTGTGGCCTTGATTCAGCAAAACCGCTTGCTTAAATCCCACTGAAGTTATAAAAGCAGCAGAGAATCCTGTGGCACCTTATAGACTAACAGACGTTTTGGAGCGTGAGCTTTCGTGGGTGAATACCCACTTCGTCAGACGCAGGAGACAAAGTGGGTATTCACCCACAAAAGCTCACGCTCCAAAACGTCTGTTAGTCTATAAGGTGCCACAGGATTCTCTGCTGCTTTTACAGATCCAGACTAACACGGCTACCCCTCTGATACTGAAGTTATAGTTAACCATGTGTCTTGGTGAATCTGGGCCTTAGCTTTTTCATTAGGAAATCATTCTCTTACTGTCCCGAGTGCTTCATTTTCTGCATTTTCAGGGTTGCTTCATTTTTATTAAAGACACCATGATGGTGTGTAACCTCCACCAGTCCAATAACTCCAGTTTAAGGAGCTTATGAGTGCTGTGAGCTATGCCAGCTCAATAGCTCAGGTTTAAGGAGTTTATAAGCTTAATTTAATTTCTCCCCCTCCTTTTTAAAAAAAAACAAAAACAAAAGAAACCCTAGGAAATCTAAATGCAGAAAGCAGTTGATACAACATTAAATGCATAGTTACAATCACAGTGTTGGGTAATGCACCTAGTTAAGGTTGTTACAGTATAATTATGTGGCTTTATTACTGCAGGCTATTCTATTTTTATTTCAGTAGGTAGACTAAAATACAATTTGTTAAATGTATATAAAAGCATATATGATGTTCAGTGAGGCAATATAACTTTTGAAATTCTTGACTTTGTAATTTTAACTGCATGGTCTTAATATGGAATGATTGATTTTTTTGTATGTGTGCATTTAATAGGGCATGCGTGCACACACGCACAGAGCAATATCAGTCTTTAAGCTGCTGCATAATCCATGAGAGACGAAGCAGATAATCTGTACATCTGTCCTGATCACTGGTTTAGGACTGGAACTTGTATTTTTCATATTTGCATCATGAAAATATCCCTTCTTCCAGAAAACAAACACAAACAAAATAGTATTTGTGTAGTATTTCTTTTTTATTTATGAGTTTTAAAAGTGTGAGAGACAAACAAACATACTATATGGGAGAAATGCAGATGTTCACCATAAGAGAGCTTATTTTAAAGCAAAGAAAAATGTAAGAAATTATAGAACTTTTTAAATGCCTCTTTTTTTTTTAAGCTTTATTTTCACTTTTTATAGTTTAAACCACCAGAATTTTCAGGGTGTTTTGTTTAGACTTTAAAAAGTCAAAATTTGTAGGTGATTAACTTGTAGCCTTACCCCTGGTCTACACTGGGGGAGGAGGGGAGGGATCAATCTGATGAATAATGTAGCTGAAGTCGTCATACTTAGACCTACTCACGTGGTGTCTTCGCTGTGGTGAGTTGCCTGCTGCCGCTCCCCGTCGACTCTGCCTGCACCTCTCATGGTGCAGTACAGGAGTGCACAGGACAGCGCTCAGGGGTTGATTTATCGCGTCTAGAGTAGACGCGATAAATCGACCCACAATGGATCAATCGCTGCCCGGCGATCTGGTGGGTAGTGTAGACATACCCTTAGTTGAAACCGACAAGAATCCCAGCCTCTTTCAGCATGCAAGAGTTGTTATCTGTTTTTCTTTCCAAGGAAACAGACATTGAATTAGAAAAATTGGAGGTCTGGGGGCTTTTTATAAACCCTGGTTATTTAAAAAAAAAAAATCCAAAACAGCCCTTTTTGGTGATGAGAAACTTTGTAAAATTTGCTCTTCTTCTTTCTTCTTCTGACCAATCCAATTCATGTCTTCTCTCTTCCTCTTTACAACATCCTTCCTTTCTCCTGATTGCTAGTTTCCTATTTTCAACCTCCAACTGTATCTACCCAATTCCACACTTTCTTCCTAATCACCAAATTCCTATTCCCTTATCTAAAAAAAGACCCTTCGCCTTATCCTTTTGAGGGGGACATTTTTGTCTGGCTCTAGACAGCTGTTCCATTCCAGTACCCTCCTTTCAGACTTCCTTTTATTGTTATAGTCACCCCAAAATTCATTGCCTCCCTCTTAATGGTGGTAAACACTAGAAGACAGTTGAATAGCGAATTAGAATTTGTGAAGAGAAATTTGAGTGTAATTTAATAAAGAAAACAGAGGTTTAATGTAATTACCTAAATGAATGAGGTTTTTTGCTAACAGTTGTTTCAAAGTTAACACAATGGTCATGTAACCCCTTAAAACATCTTTTAGAAAGATTATGACTATTAGTTATTGAAGAAATGTCCACAAACGGATAAAATGTTCACCTCTTAGGATACTTAATGGAGGGTAATATGTATTTTTTTTATTTTTATAGTTTCTTTTTTCAAATGGCTCACTTTCAGAGGATGCAAGGAAGCATGAAATTAAAGGAAATATTCTATGTTTAGGATTCAGTGCAGGAAGGATGTTGAGTAGATTGTATAATAGTCTGGACTTAGAAAACTATGTGACAATTCATTTGTTAGTGCAAACCCCACAGTTTATTAGTTCTTGTTCACACATGGAGTTAATCAGAGATTATTCAATGTGTAGACAAGCCCTTAGTTTTGGTTATCCATTTCTGGTAAGGTGGTTCCCCCCCCCCCCTCCCGTCCCCCAGAGAAACATGTGAAATGCTTCAAAGCTATTAGTCTTAATTTTTCCCCCAGCAGATCAATTCTTGTCTGTAAGAACGCATAGATCACTGTCAACATTTGTTTGGGGATTTAGAAATAGAGTGTGGTCAGAGTTTGAATAAATTCCTAGTATAGCATGATGCAGTGAAATTTGATTTTTTTTAAACAGTTGTGATCAATTTATTTCAGACAGAAGTATAATTTTTATTTTGCCTATTGTTTCCACGTGGTAGAACTGTTGTTTTTCTCTAATTATTTTCAGTTTGGTTACTTTGTGCATTTGTGTATTTTAGTTTCACTTTTTTCCTTCACACAGTCATTCTTATCCTCTGTGTGTGTCTTTCAGGGCAAGTGAAACTACTTTTTTTTTTTAATTTAGTATACTTCAGGTCTGCTGTGTCCTTTTTTAATAAATAATGCTTTTGCAATGGATTAGATATAGAGATAAGGCTGCGATTTTGTTGTTGTTGCTGTTGTACATATACATCTTCACTGTGCTACCTTAGCAATGTGGTATGACTTGTAGATTGTGTTATCCTTCAAGTAGGGTAAAGGTACATTGATGGGCTCTGGCTCCGTAATGGATGCTGCAGCTATGTAGTTTGCAGAAGCTCCGTTGAGTTTCCCTGTGTGCAGTTGCAGAGATTGCGCCATGTTCTGATGGAGCACTTCTCTCTTGGGTACCGATGCCCACGCTAAACCCTAAATATATGCCTTAATATGATGGATTATGTCTCTGAAGGAGCCATTATGCTGTATTGTTTCAACAATTTGAGTACTGAATGCAGAAGCTGTGGACAAAAGGTTGCCTAACTAGGCCTTTGACAAAACAGACCACAATGGCTGCATTGTTAGGACAGTATATGCATATGAAAGAATCCTTAAATAAGCTTTTCCATTAGCCGTTAGTCTATTGTGTCACAGATTCATGTAATGAGGAATCCCTAGGTAGTCATTAACATGTGTTGTCTCATAAACATGTCTTGCATAGCTTTTACTATTTCAGTGAAATGACTGTAATACAACTGAATCCAGTGTACATTTAAAAAAAGTGCTTACTCAGTAGAAAAGACCTAAAATCTATACAGTGAGAGCAAAATATTCATTGTAAAATTATAAATACTCAAAATTAGCCCCTTTTCTTTGTTTTTGGAGCTCCAGCAAAAATGCATTTCATGTGAAAGTTCTTACATCAGAGGAGCACCAAAGGCCAGATTTTACAGGGTGTGAAGCACCTGCAATTCTCACTTGCTTCAGTTGGATTCGCAGGTATTCAGCATTTCTGCAAATCAAGTTCAACATATCTCTTTAGTATCGGTATGTTAGAAAAGCAACATAAACTGTTGCATTTAAATTTTTGCTAAGTTTTGAACTGCTTTTACGCTTAGTTTTTCTGTGATAACATTGGTGTTAGAATTGTTATATGTATAGTCCAAGAAACAGGGCAAGAATTACTTACTGAAAAGGATATTATTCCAGTTTTGGAATCTGAGTTGAGAAGGAGATAATTGTCAAGCGTGAAATACTTCATATTGCTATCAGATGCAAATTCAAATGGAGGACCACTCTAGTGTTGTACCATCTCCGTTTTATGCAGTTTGGACAGCAGCTTTATTCAGCTGTTCCTTCTATATATAAAAATATTCATTGTATGGTGCGAGTGGCCACTCGTTTTGTTTCTCATTAATTTTATATAGTCTGCATAGGGCCCTGTCTATAATGCAAGTAAATCACACACTATTAACTGGATAATTCTTCCTTTTTTATTCAAGATGCACATATCACTATGTTATGATAGCCACAAAAATGAGAATTTCCTGACGTCTCCATTTTTCTTGACTTTTCCCTGTCCTGGTAATTCTCTGTATTTTCTTCTGCAAGGCGTAGGGCAGTGGGTCTCCTCTGATAATAAGTAATAAAGAGAGTCTCTCAAGATGCAGATGAGCAGCACTGGACCTCTGCAGCAAGAACAGTTTCCCAACTGGGCTTACCTTTAGAAAGAGGGAGGGGATTGCCCTGCTAGGGTAAGGCGAGAAGAGGGATTATGCAGCTCTTAAATTATTCTGCCCTTGCTGTGCTTCAATCCTTGGGAGGATGGGGCCCACTGGGTGAATGGTGCAATTAAGTCTATATTATTTCAGTCACTTTCACAAGTCTCAAGTCCTTTTCCAAAACACATCAAAGTTTTTAGGACCTACCAGTACTTAGTTCAAACCAAAGTATTCTGCAACTCCACAGGAGAGGAAGGCAACTGCCTTCTCTTTCAAGTACTACAATGGCCACCATTCACCCAGTGGGGTCCATCCTCTCAAGGGTTGAAGCACAGCAAGAGCAGAATAATTTAAGAGCTGCATAATGTCTCTTCTCACCTTACCAATGTCTGGATTAAGGTCATATGCAAAATGCATGAAGTACACAAATTTGAAAAAATAAAAGAAACATTTCTAGGTTTCTTTTTCAGTCATAGTAAAAGTTAGATGTTACTTGTAACAATAACAGACAAGGAATTTTCAGACCAAAGAAAATCACACCATGGTAACTTTAACATTAAGATGGTGGGGTAAAGTTGCAAAAGCAATACGTGTACACATTTAGGCCCCAATCTTGCAAGGAGGACCACCCAGGCAGAGCTCCTTGAAGGCGTGTGGTCTTAGTAACTAATGTTACTAATGTTAGCCTTCTGCTCCATCCTATGTTTAGGCAGCAACTCTTTTCCTAGTCACTGTCATTCTCCTGTTTTGTGAATATCAAACATAACTATACCATATTTTTGTACCATTCTTAATAGTCTGAATAAATGACACAATCTGTGAAAACTATATGGTCAATTTTACTTCCATGAGTAACAAATATTATTGGTAATGGGTAAATAGACGTCTGCTTGTGAAAATATAGCACTTGATGAACTTGAAAAGATCTTTCTCATGTCTCTTTTCTCTAATTCTGTGATGGTGAGTGGCTGAAGTGCAAATCAGTCCATTAAAAATATCAAATGTAATTTTGGAAGAAATATTTTAAAACTATACATGCATAGAAATGGCACCCTCTGAGCTGCTGTAAGGGTGACACATTAATTGTCACATATATAAGGGACTAGATTCCACTCACAGCTCAGGATTTCACCACTCATTATTTATGAATTTGATCACTGAGCAGAGGGAACAGATATGCTATTCTCACTTCATTTTAAAGGATGATCTCACCTAACACAAAACTCATATCTTGTATTGTAATTTTCTGAAAACTATTAATTCCTTAATATTACTTATAAAAAGGTACTTTCATTTGTCTTCTGGTAACTCCACTGGCTATTATTTTTACAAAGTGTTTTATGATAAATATTGATTTTATTTTAGGATGTATTGAAATGCAGACAGTTAAACTGGTGGTTCTTATAGAGTGCCTAATAAATAATCGCTTGTCTAAATTTTTCCTTTGTCCTTTCAGTTTATTTGATTTTAGCTGTGTAGCTAATCTGCTTGTTGCTGCTGCAACAATGTTGTGGCAAGTACTTTTCCCCTCAGAATTGATACTGGCTCCACTCATTACCCTACCAGTAGTTATTGCTGTATGCTCTCTTCCATCTTTGTCCTATTTTTTGATTTACTCTTTGTAGTCTAAATTGGAATAGATGCACATGAGTGTTTATTGCTTTTTAGCAGAGAAACTTCACTCCTGCCCCTGATGATGACCCTTACTCATTGTTTGAATTATGAAAGGGAACTGGTGTCATGCAGGGAGCAAAAAGTAACCATCCTTTCGTGTGACCATTCTGTTGAAATCTACACTAATGACAGCTTGGGCACTTATTATTCTAGTGCTAGAAGCCACAGTCATGGACCAGGATGCCATTGTCCTAGGTCAGGGGTGGGTAAACTTCTTGGCCTGAGGGCCACATCGGAGTTGTGCAACCGTATGGAGGGCCAGGTAGGGAAGGCTGTGCCTCCCCAAACAGCCTGGCCTCCTCCCCCAATACACCCCTGCCCACTTCCCGCCCTCTGACTGGCCCCCTCAGAACCTCCAACCCCCCCTGCTCCTTGTCCCCTGATCACCCCCTCCCATGATCCCGGCCCCCATCCAACTCCCTCGCTCCCTGTCCCCTGACTGCCCCGACCCCTATCCACACCCAGGCCCCTGACAGCCCCCCTGGGATGCCCATCCCCTATCTAACAGCCCTCTGCTCCTCGTCCCCTGACCACCCCTTCCCAGGACCCCCACCCCAACTGCCCTCGGGATCCCACCCCCTTATCCAAACCCCCTGTTCCCTGTCCCCTTGCTGCCCTCCCAATCCCTATCCACATCCCCACCCCCTGACAGGCCCCCCAGGACTCCCACTTCCAACCCTCCTTGTTCCCCTGACTGCCCCCCCAGAACCTCTGCTCCATCCAACTGCCCCCCTCCTCCCTGACTGCTCCCCAGACCCGCTGCCCCCTTACCAGCAGCAGGAGCTTGGAGCCGCGATACCTAGCCAGAGCCAGCTGCGCTCCCCAAGCTGGCCAGCGGGAGCGATGGGCCAGAGCGTGGCGTGGCTGTGTGGGAGGGGGGTAGTGAGGGAGCGCCTGGGGGCTAGGCTCCCCAGCCATGAGCTCAGGGGCTGGGCAGCAGGGGTGGCTCCAGGCACCAGCACAGCAAGCGCGTGCCTGGGGCAGCAAGCTGCGGGGGGCAGCCTGCCGGTCGCTGTGAGGGCAGCAGTCAAGATGCCTTTGGTGGCATTTCTGTGGGAGGTCTGCTGGTCCCACGGCTTTGATGGCAATTCGGCAGCAGGTATGCTGAAGGCGCGGGACTGGCAGATCACCTGCAGAACCGCCGCCGAATCCGCATGACCGCGGACCTCCCGCAGAAACGCCGCTGAAGGCTGCCTGACTGCCGTGCTTGGGGCGGCAGAAAACATACAGCTGCCCCTGCTGGGCAGGACGGTCCTGCAAGCTGGATGTGACCTGTGGGCCGTAGTTTGCCCACGTCTGTCCTAGGTGTTGTACAAAGAGGAATAAAAGATAGATTGTAAGTTCTTTGGGCCAGGGACTAAGTATGACAAGACACAATACAGGGTGGAAATACAAAGACAAAATTAGACAATTGAATATACCACGGTATGTTTATAAACATCCCATGGATTTAAAATCATTACAGCACAATAAAACAAGAATATGAAACTGTATCCGCACTTGTGACATCACTCACAGTGCTGCTTTTCCAACTACAATTCCAAAGTGTTTTTAGTTTATTGCAGTAAGTTCTTCTCTGATAATGTGCTAAACCAGAGTGTTAGATTTTTTTTTCCATATAAAAATATTTGAACCACAGATCTTATCAATTCTTTACATTAGTTTATTTTCCCACATCCCTCAGCCTAAGAAAATCCATCAAGATTTTTGATTGTTTTTCAGTAGTAACTGATCTTTGAGAGAATGGCACACAATACAGTCTTTGCTATTCTTGAAGGTATTGAAAAACTGCATCTGAAATAAAATCAATACTTGATGCAGTAGGTTATTTACATCTGAAAATATTGAAAGGCAAGGCAATTTGTCAGTTACAGAAAGTGGGACAAAATACAATCGTGGTATTTGACAAAAATCTTCAATTGTGAATTAAGTAGAAGAGGGTAATTTCTGTATAGTGCTTGTCTGATTTATATTTGTAAACACTTATACTTAGCATTCATTTCTTACCTTGTTAAAGTTAAAGATGATGCCCTGGTTTGTAGATGCTTAATACTGTGTATTAACTAGTACAGAAAAGTGTGTCTTCGTGGGCCAGATTGTGGTTAAACCTCACATGGCTGGTGAGGCAAGTAAGGGGAATAAAAACATGTGGGGATGTATACATAGCCTCTCTGGACCTTACCCCTTGGTACAGAAAGGAGGAACTGGGGCTGTGACTACACTACTATTCCCCTTCCTTCCTGAATGGGTGAGCTGTGAGGGTTGAGGAGTAGATGAAGCCTTGACTGGTTAATGTATCTGTCAAAAAAGCTGATGTGGTGGAGGGAGAAATCCGTGTCTGTTGAAGGACTGTTACAGATTACTAAGGGCATGGCTACACTTGCAGATGTAGAGCGCTTTGAGTTAACCAGCCTTTGTAGAGCGCAGTAGGGAAAGTGCTGCAGTCTGTCCACATTGTCCACTGACAGCTACAAGCGCACTGGTGTGGCCCCATTTGCAGCACTTGCAGTGGCATTGGGAGTGGTGCATTATGGGCAGCTATCCAACAGAGCACCTCTTCCCATTTTGGCGCTGTGACTTGTGGGAAGGGGCAGGGGGTGCAGGGCATTCTGGGTTCTGTCCCAACGCCCCATGATGCATTGCTTTGCATCTCAGAAATCCCTGTGGTTCTGTCCACATTTGGTGTCATCTTCCAACATTTTTTGTACTGTGCGCCCTGTCTTCCCTTTCGGTCTGCGGGAATGGAGCCCGAACTGCTGCAGAATGTGCTGACGACTCTCGCCAGCACGTCACGTTTGGCAGTCGAGTTACTCTTTAAGATCCAAACTGACAGTGAGGACTCTGATGATGATATTGACTTGAGTAACGCATATGACATGAGATTGCTTGTGGCATTCATGAACATGTTTGCCACTATAGAATGCTGCTTTTGGGCTCAGAAAACAAGCACTAAGTGGTGGGATCACATCCTTCAAGTCTGGGATGATGAGCAGTGGTTGCAGAACTTTTGGATGAGAAAAGCCACTTTCATGGGACTGTGTGAGGAGCTCACCCCCATCCTGCAGTGCAACAACATGAGATTGAGAACAGGTGAGAAGCGGGTGGCTATTGAGATCTGGAAGCTGGCAACTCCAGACAGCTACCGATCGGTCACTGACCAGTTTGGAGTGCGAAAGTTGACCCTTGGAATTGTGTTGATGCAAGTTTTCAGGGCCATTAATCGCATCCTGCTTAGAAGAACCGTGACTCTGGGTAATGTACATGACATTGTGGCTGGCTTTGCACAGATGGGTGTCCCTAACTGTAGAGGAATGATAAATGGGACGCATATTCCATTTCTGGCCCAGCCCACCTGGCCACAGAGTACATTAATTGGAAGGGATATTTCTCTATGGTTCTCCAGGCGCTTGTGGATCACTGTGGGCGTTTCATTGACCTTAACACCGGGTGGCCCGGAAAGGTGCATGACGCACGTGTCTTTTGGAACACTGACCTGTTCAGAAAGCTGCAAGCTGGGACTTTTTTCTCAGACGAGAAGATCACCATAGGGGAAATCGAAACGCCCATTGTGATCCTGGGAGACCCCACTTACCCTTTAATGCTGTGACTCATGAAACCCTACACAGAGAGCCTTAACAGCAGCAAGGAGCGGTTCAACAACAGGCTGAGCTGGTGCAGAATGACTGTGAAGTGTGCTTTTGGCTGTTTAAAGGGCTGTTGGCACTCTCTGTAAGGGAAGCTGGACCTGGCCAATGATGACATCCCTGCGGTTATATCCGCGTGCTGTACCCGCATGAAGGGAAGGATGAAAGATGCTCTCAGGCATGGAACTCTGAGGTTCAACACCTGGAGGCTGAATTTGAACAGCCAGAGAGCAGGGCTATTAGAGGGGCCCAGCGCGGGGCTGCAAGGATTAGGGGATGCTTTGAGGGAGCAATTTGAGGCTGAAAGCCACCAGTAATGTCTGGTGCCCTGCATGGGATTGAAGTGCAGTGATTCCAATGTTAGTAGGAATCTGTGTTTGCTACGCTGACTTGCAGTGCCTGTTGCTTTCCTGGGCTAAGGTATCTTTTACTTTAGGCAATAATAAGGAATGTTTTCAAAGCCAAAAAATCCGTTTATTGAAAAGAAACACAACTGCTTGGGAAACAGAAAGGGCAAAGGGGGTGTGGTGGGGAATGGTACAATCACAGATTTGCATATGTCCTGTTATCATACTCAGCCTTCCTGTCTGGAGTGCTGTGCAATGAGTGCTGCACTTCAGGATGGCTATGCTGATGGGGTGATGGGGGTTGAGTGCAGTAGGTAAGGGTCCTAGTTTTCAGGGCTGGGTGGTGAAGCTACAGGTGTTGGAGGCAGCTAGTGGGAATAAGAACCTGGATGTTGGGGAAAGTAGGTTGGGGGTAACATGGGGGCAGAAGGGAAAGAGTTTTGGGACAAGGGCTGCGGGGTGTGTGTCACGGTAGTGCTCCACCTGCATGGCTACAAGCTCCTGGATCGAGTCCACTTGGCGCTCCATGATGCTTATCAGCTGATCTGTGCTTGTGTGCCAGCGCTCCTCATTCTGCTGGCGGATCCTCTTTTCAGTGTCCTTCCACTTCTGCACTTTTAGATTCTCGTTAAGGGACTACTGCATTACTTCATGCAGCATGTCTTCTTTGCTTATATGTGGCCTCTTCCTAATTCTTTGCAGTCTTTCGGCAGGTGATAACACGGACAGCTGAGATCTCAAGGCAAAATGCAACACTTAACAGAGGCAGCATTGTTCATACCAGACAGAGCAATGATTCCCCTATACTTAAGTGCAAGCACAGTCTACACAATAGCATAATTTGCCTGGCCCAAAGCAAGCGCACATAACCCACGGGAGCCCCAAAATGGTGGGTAAGCACAGGGTCGAGGGGAACTGATTGTTTCATGGCCATACTTTCCTCTGGGTTTCTGTGCCTTGGGGAGAGCCAACAGCTTCAGGGGGGGCCTACACTGAACACTGTCCCCACATTTTCCATGGGAGTTCATCCTGGAAGATATCTCGCTGCTGAGGGTGACCTGGGAAGCAAGGGAGGGTCTTCTACCGCAATGCGGCTTCTGCCTTGGCCCATATGCAGCTTGCCTGCATGCAGCAATGGTCCCCACGCCCCTCACGGCGCAGTGGTGCAGACATGTTAGCCTAACTGGGACAAGGACCACAGTGGCTCTCTCAAGAAACCTGCACAAGTGCATTGGCTAACTCCTGGATGAGACATTTGAAGAGATCACTGAGGCCGATTACTGTGATATGAGAGAGAACATCAAGACCCTATTCCGCATCTAGGCATACATGCAGCCCTAGCTCTTGTCGCCCCAAGAACCTGCACCGAATAACTTCCTTCCCAAAATAAAAGCCGCTTACCAGGAACCTCTTCTGGTGTTTGTCCTTTCCCAAGCACCAGCCACCGCAACTGGCTACCTTTCTCCTGGTTTGAGAACAGCTCCTGGCTGCATGCATCTAGGAATTCTGGGGTGTCTTCCTCCTCTTCAGCACCCTCGCTCCCGCTTTCTTCCTCCTCCTCCTTCTGTCTTGTTGAACTGGGCTCTGAAGTGTCCATGGTGGTACTAGGAGTGGAGGTGGGGTCACCCCCAAGTATCGCGTCCAGCTCTATGTAGAAATGGCAGGTCTCAGGGGCACCACCAGGGCAGCGGTTTGCTTTGCAGGCTTTGGGGTAGGCATTCCACAGCTCCTTCACTTTAACCCTGCACTGCAGTTCGTCCCAGTCGTGGCCCCTTTCCATCATGTCCCTTGATATCTCCCTGAAGGTATCGTAATTCCTATGGCTGGAGCGCAGCTGGGACTGTACAACTTCCTCCTTGCAAACACTGATGAGGTCCAGCACCTCGCCATTGTTCCATACTGGGGATTGCCTGGCATGTGGACACATGGTGACCTGGAAAGATGCGCTGAGAGCACTCCATGCCTGGCTTAGCAAACAGGAAGGGGATGTTCAGAATTCCCAGAGAATTTAAAGGGTGGGTCTGATGGTTGGTCATCTGAGGGCATGGCAGTAGAGTTCAAAGTGATGACCAGAGTGGCTAGAACAGGCATTGTGGGACACTTCTGGAGGCTGATCAGAGCGCATTAACAGACCAGGGCGTCCACAGTGGCACTGCAGCGGTCCAGCGGGGTGCATCAAACGTTATTCCACTCCCCGAGGTGGATTACCAGGAGAGCTTTAGCCATGGAGTTCGGGTGCTCTGCGTGCCTTGCCAGTGTGGACACATGAGTTAGAGCGCACGGGGTTGCTTTAATGCGCGCTAACTCACAAGTGTAGCCATGCCCTTACTCCCTGGTGCAAGGTGGGACTCATGGAAGGAATTGTGGGACCTCTTTACACAAGTCATTGATCAAAGGCTCAATCTGGCTTTATAGCTTTCTTTAGAAAATGGATGTAAAAATTTGATAAAGGCATGGAGAAAAGCGTGATAATGACAGAGGATTGTTTAGATTTGACGTTTGTAGTATAGTCACTGTTTTTTCTACTTGAGATAATTTATACCATTTCTTTTACACTTTTTATTATTATCTTAAAATAGTGCTTGCTACATGGTATTGGAACATAGAAAAAAGCATGGTCCCTGCCACAAAACACTTGTGTTATTAACTTCTTCCTTCAAATGTTTCACCACTTCTATTAGTGTTGAAGAAAGGAAAGAAATAGGAATTTAGGACCAACTCCTGATTTTCAGATCTGAATCTGTTTTCTAGAGTCTGTCACAGTTCAGGGTACAAAGTTTCCCTGTGTACTCTGGTAAGGGTACCCACTCTACGTTCCCAGTTCCTCAGCTGTCACTTCTCTTGGGCAGAGACCTACATCTCACCCTCCTGACTGGGGTGTTTCCAGGCTTCACAGTTCTCTGCCTGCACTGTGGGTTCTCCAGCAAATCAGAGCGCCTCAGCAGGCCTGCTTTGCATTCTCCTCAGAGCCTATGAGCAGCAAAATTGCCCACAGTTATAAGTTACGACTCTATCTGAGCAAGCATGTTTATTGTTAAGGTGAAATCCTTACAGAGAAAACATTTAAACAATAAAAGAACCTATACACATACTAATATGCTTACCACCACCCCCATTCCATTAAGGACTCTGGCAGGTGATTGAGCCTTCAAACCCCACCAAGGGTTTTGTCCCTGGTTACAAGTTTGTAACAGCTGTTAGATCAAAATAAGCATCCTCATGAAGCTGTGAATCCCTCCTTTATACAGTCTGGGCCTTTGATCTTGGGACCCTGGAACCAGATATTCAGCAGGCATTCATCCTCACCTGTTACCATATTTGCCCTTTACTTTGGGGTATGCTCATTTATTTGAGTTACTCTTCTGGGGAAGGGGATTCTGTAATTCTATTAATGTACTGCTTGTGTCACTTGTGTTTTCATACGGAGCTCTACTTCTCCCTTCTGCAAGTCCCCTCCCAGTGGAGCTATCCTACAGGACCTAGGTTCCCCAGGGCTGGGTTCCTCCAGTCCCAGAACCGGATGAACACCCACCCACCCATACATACATTGACAGAGCAAGTCTGAGCGGACCGGGTCAATCAGCACTGTCATGCTGACCCCTTATATGTCTCTGGACTCACTGGGCTGGATGAAGCAGCACTTTCAAGCTGACTTTCCTTGTATGCCCCATGGCTCCATGGACTGAGTCAAGCAGCACTTTCAAGCTGTTACCCTTATGTGTCCCAGATTCAGCACATCCCTATCCCCACTCTCACAACACAATTGTACTGGCAGTAACCTACTTGATGAGCCAACCCCACAGTATTCTGGGCGTAGCAGGGATCTTTAGCTTAGGTAAAAGAAGCATTGCTGTAGAGTGAATGGGGGAAGCTAAAAACACAAAAGAGTGAAGTTCAGCGAGAGAGAGAGAAGCAACCAACTTAACTATAAAAGTTATTTATTGAATAATAGTGATAACTACACAAGGAGGGCTAAACCAACATAACATACATTATTAAAGGTTAATAGCTAAGGTAGAAAGGACAACAGAGAGAGAGAAAGAGGGGGGATCTCACTCACTCCATGAGGCTTGAACTGGTCGGGGTTCCCAGATGATGATGGTAGCGGAGAGTCCTGAATGCTAGAGACAGGCAGAGCCCCCAGCATGATCAGTCAGGAGAAGAGGGAGTTCCAGTGGAACTGATGCATAGTTTGGATCTAAGCATCAGAACCCTGACTAGAGGGTGTGTAGGGATTTTTGTAGAGAAAATACAATAGTTCACGGGAGAACACTAGATTTGTTTATAGGTAAGCTGATGACTCAAAGGTTTTCTTTAGACTAGACAACAGGAGCTAATCACTCTTGGCTATGGATAGTGTTTTCTTCCAGGGAGCTCACAATGCAACTAGGCTGCTTCACTATCTGGATATCAATTAAGGATTCATTACTAGAATTGGTCTGATAATTGCTGAGCTGGGTGTGTGCAGACATTGGTTCATTAGCACCTGGAGTAGAGATTCCCATGATGCAGTTCTTCCCTGCTTTTTCTGGTCCCAGAATTCAGTTTGGTTCTCTGTTCTCCATTCTGCATGTAAATTGAGATATCTTCCTGTCCCATCTTTCATGCAGATGAGGCTAGGAGAGTTGTCTCTGCTCTCCATTCTGTATGCTAATGGAGATGTCTTAATCTTGTCACCCTTGTCAGGAGGGGTCTAGGTGTGCTCCAATGCCCTTCACTACTCTCTGCAAGTTTTTTTCTCTGATGAGTTTTGGTTTAAGCAAAGTCTGGGAGGGGAGTACTTTCATGAGTCAGGCTGGATACTGCACCTGGTTCCCAAGAACACAGAGGTGTCTGGTATCACACCTCAGGGTATAGCTTTAAAGGGCTGGGTTTTTACATAACAGGAGGTGTGGAGGGGGGTGGGGGAAGTGGAAGGTGGGGGTGGGTGGGAAATTTGCATTCACCTCTCCCTAGAAATCCTCTTCCCAAAAGTTCGTTCTTGTCTGCCACATTGTTCAATCGAGTCCTTTGATCATCCCAGCCCACAATAATACATAACCTTTGCATTTAATGCAATGGACTCTGTAGATACTTAAACGTACTTCAGTAAGGTCTCCCAAAGGTATTGCAGATAATTGCCGTATCTCTCTTAATGTTTGACTCTAGCCTATTACTAGCTCCTATGGCTTATGAACATCTTTGGTTCATGTATGTTTGATGTTTCTTTTTTCCGGGCCTTCTTACCCAGAAGAATATTGCCTCTTTTCAGGAAAGCACTAAAAATATTTTAATTTTAAATAGAGAAAAAATACTCAACTGGAAGTCCTAACAAGTTTGAACATTTTTAGCCTGAATATGAATAAATGTAAGTAGTGTTCTGAATACAAAACCTGAAGACACAAACTTGTTTCATTTTCACTATGGTGTGTAAATATTTCTAACGAGTAATAAGACAACAAAACTAGTAGATGTTTTTAATGGAAATACATTATTTATGTTTCTCATATTAACACTGTGAAACAGCAAACAAAATGTTTTCTACTCAACTGTGGTAATGGTTGCTTACTCTAAGAAAACAGTGAGGACAGTCAGTAACTTTATGTAATACAGTTATGAAATTCACCACTGTAGTTTTTTTAAAAAAGTAGATAATTGAGAGTGAAATTTAGATGTGTTGCTTATGTTTGACTGTTAAGTCATAAAAAGAACAGGAGTATTTGTGGCACCTTAGAGACTAACAAATTTATTTCAGCAATAAATAAATTTGTTAGTCTCTAAGGTGCCACAAGTACTCCTGTTCTTTTTGCGGATACAGACTAACACGGCTGCTACTGTGAAACCTGTTAAGTCATAGTGACTCATTTTAATTTCTCCATTGCTTTGGTGGTTCAAGAGCTTTTAGGTTTAATTTTACTGTATTTTCATCCTTCTCCTCCAAGGAATCTCTTCTTTCTAGTTGGTAATGGTTGCTTACTCATTTAATGTTATTTCAACTAAAGACTTTCTAAAAAGTTGTGACATTCTTCTGTGTATTTCAAATGCCTTTTAAAAATAAGCATATATCCTGAATGTTACTAAAACTTCCTTTGTGATTCCCACCTTATTTCTGCTCTTCAGTTTAGTTTTGCTTTTACAGATCTAGCATTCTTCATGCAAAATAAAATAACTGCTGCTTATTGAAATGCTATTGTATACTAGTGGAAAGAGAGATGATCACACTTTTTACTTCCTGCCCCATGCAGTTTATCAGGGATATTGTACAGAGTTTAAAAAAAAACAATCTTTTAAGCTACTATGTGTAAATGACGCAGGGGACTTAGGAGTATGTGCATTTACAATTTTATCTTGGTTTTCCTGTCTTGCTTTCCCCCAGGATTTCATAACAGTGTATTTTGAATGTTATTGCTATAGTAAATTTTTGCTATAAGCAAATCAGAAATGATTAATTGTTACAGACTTTGTCACAGCATAAGTGCAGAAAATGCTGAGACCACATTTAATGCAGTGAATTGTGATCAGTTGGCATTCACTTAGTGAATGTAATACAATTTGCTTTTTTTAAATAAAACTGCTCTAAAATCCACAATATCAGTTTGTTAAACCAGATTGGATCATATTGACAGCAGAGAGAAGAGGCAGGATCAGGCCATTTCATACAGTGACTTCACATCTACCAGAACAGATAGAAGTAAAATTTAAAAAAGATGATGAACAAGGAATGTACAATTGATGGACACATGAAATGTGTGCACTCATAAAATTGAGAAAAATAAGATTAAATATTCCTTCCCTCCAAGCAAATACAGTAAAGATGATGCTTATGGCCACAAAAGCTATATTCTTTTCTTCATAAATGAATAATTTATATCAGTCAGCCACCTTTCATCCATACGGTGCTGTTTGTGAGACTATCATTAAGAACCATGCTAACTGGCTGGCAGTTTCTCTTGTCTTTATTTTGTTTTAACAATATTAGTTCACAAAATACAAAACTTCAGGATAAACAAACATTTAAACTCTGTAACAAAATCCTTGC
Organism: Chelonoidis abingdonii; assembly: GCF_003597395.2. NCBI lineage: Eukaryota > Metazoa > Chordata > Testudines > Testudinidae > Chelonoidis > Chelonoidis abingdonii. The sequence goes on from NC_133770.1 coordinate 189,923,275, forward strand.
ACTGCCCCATATCAGCTAAGAAGTGAAGAGCTTTTACATGTGCATGAGTGTTTGTTGTTTTGAATAGGGTTCCTTATGCAGTATATGAGAGGTAAATTTAAAATGAACCTATGTAAATAATATACAAGCACAAAAATGGAGCACTTTAATGGTTTAAGAATTTGCCTTTTATGTATTGTACTCTGACCTTTCCAATATATATCGGTACGTATTGTGGTTCTGAGTGTAAATACATATAAGAGAGATCCTGGCAAATGCTGATTCTCCATCATGCTCTCGCAGATTGTCGTGAAATCCAAGATTTTCCTGATTTTATGGAAGGCAGAAGCCAATAGCCTTTCCTAGGTTCCCAGAAGAGATTCTGTAGTGCAAACTTGCTATGGCTCTGATTGTGCAAACACTTACACGCATGCTTAACATTGCCAGGGGCATGCGTAGGAATAAAAATTTGATGGCTTTTGAAGGTGCACATTGTGCCCCACCCTGACCTTGGGGCAGGAGGAGTCCTGTGCCCTCCTGCTGATTACTGGGCAGGCCCATGCCCCTGCTTGCCCCCACTTGTGCACGCCCCTGACTTTGACTGTGAGTATTAATTTCAGTGGTAGTATTCAAGGTAGTAAAGTTAAGTACCTGTGTAAGTGTTTGCAGTAAAGTATTCAGTACTATTCAAGGTAGTAAAGTTAAGTACCTATGTAAGTGTTTGCAGGATCAAGGCATATGCAGAGCATTGCTGGCGCTTGTACAACTATTTACTAGCTTCTCCACAGAAACAGCATATTGTGAGTGTGTGCACAGCTGTTTCTTGTGCACTCCAGCCTTACTGGTACAGTGTCATGCATTTCTCAGACAGTCCAATGTTACTGCAGAAAGGTTTCTCAGGTCTTGGATGGAATTTAGAGAGACAGACCGGACCCTGCCATCCCACCCCCGACTCCCGTGCACACAATTCCTTTTCTTCAGTTAAAAATGTTTAGTGGTAATGACAGCAATAAAACTATGTCATCTAGGAATAGGTATAGCATGCTTTACCAAAATTTAGTATATATTTTTATAACACTTAATTGTGTAGTCTCTTTTGTATGTTGAAATTTTTTAATACTCTGACTAAAAATATACAATTGAAAAACTGAGCAGTGGTTTTCTGTTATCTAAAATTACTACTTTTTTGCCATGGCAAAGCAGTGATTATTTTTTCCCACTTTATTTCTATAAGAAACAACTAATTTTAATCATGACTATCAATTTTAGTAAATACATGGGGCCATATTTGTGTAACACGGAGATCAAGAGAAGTCAAAAGCCTGCTGAATGGGATGCTACATCAACAGGATGGAACAAAGGCACTGCTTAAGTGATAAACATAAAAAATGTGAGAAGAGAAGTTTAATTAGATACAACTTTATGATTATTATGGTCTTAAATCTGATCCTTCTTCGTGAAATGCAAACAATGTATAAACAAGACACCAACTTCATATTTATTTTGGAAAGATAAAGGGGGTAGAAATGTAGTTATATGAAACACAGCATTTATTTCCAGTGCTGACTAGTTGCAAAATATTGGATCTTTCAAACTCATGTTATTATGATTACCACCTTACTTTCCCTGCCACTCACAAATGAATTTGACACTATTTTATCGTCTGTATCTCAAAAACAAGAGCTAGAAACCAGAGCTTTACTACTTTTGAAAGTCTGAAATCCAAGCATTCAGATGTTTTAAAATGTTGTTCTGTTTCTAGTATTTTTGTGAGAGATTACATACTAAAGTGACTGAAGTCAGGTGGAAGTGGAGGAGTGCGGAAATGAAGAAAACAAGGTGCGACATGAATTGAAGGTGCTAAATCATTGAGCTAGAAATGCTTCACTGTCTGATACAAATGCTTCCAGGACCAATAAATTTATCTAAATCATGGATCGAGGGGGAAATTTAGTCCTTAGGTGGGGTTTACTGGGGTCTTATAAAATTATGTATAATATATTACCTGGAATAATGGGGATCTTTTCTCACAGTGAGCAGGGCTGGATAGGATTTCTGCTAGATTTTCTGCTAGATCTGGAAGGAATAGTTCGAGAGTGACATAAGTTGTTGACTCCTCCTCCCATAGAGCCTGAGCACACCCTGTCTCCATGATGGTCCCATTTCTTGCTAAGCCTCTCAGTGAGGGGACAAGGTTTTGATCTGAACATAGTCACCTGGATGGCAACAGTACCAGACATGCTCAGCATTCTTTTAGGTATGGCAACATTTTAGTATGCTTATTTCTGACCCATTGCATTTTGAGTTTTGGATTAAGTTACAGTGTAAACACTTGAGCAATCTGGATTATTTACAAATTCTGCATTAATTTCCCATCTAATGTCTCCTTTTCAATGTGTTTCCTGAGCAAAGCCAACCAATCTAAACCTACTTTGTTACTTAATAATTTATAGCAAGACCCCATGACTATTTGCAGCAAGCTTGTCTGCAACAAGTCTCCTGGAGTCATTGACACTCCAGAGTAGCATGCTGGAATTTTTGTGATAGTTCTGCTTGATTTATTTGTAAATGGAGCTATTACTGTTAATAAAACTATTAGAGCAGCCCCTGTGACATTTATTTTGAAATTAAAATTAATCTTTTTTTATGCTGGTCCTGTATTTTCAGTGTGCTGCAGTCTTTCATCTTGACAACAGATAGTGTATTACTGTATTATAGAAGCTGTTAGGATAAAGCTGGAGGTTTTGGCAGCTCAGGAGAAGGCAGTTGTGGTTTTTGCTAGTTGAAAAGCCTTGCAAGGCAATTTAGGATTGTGATGAATTTTGGTGATTGAGGTGAATGAAGCAATTGAGATCTCTTAGGATGGTGGTTTTGGGCTGTCTGCAATCTCGGAAAGAGATCGCTGTATCAGTTTACAGTTACTTCTGACTTTAAGGGTCATCTTCACAATCAGGAGGGCTTGCACCATGAAGGGCCAATTTTTTTTGCAAAAGTAAAGAGGTAGAACTCAGGTGTATACACTAATGCCAAAGACGTTTAATTATTAAGAGCCAAAGCAACTCAATGGAATGAAACCTCAGACTGAATCCATAATGTTACCAATCAAAAATGATATCAATGGAAGACTTGTATTGAACCAGAAGGGATGAGCTCTGTAAGATCTACATAAAGAATTAAATAGGATTGATCCGTCTAACAAGAAAATCAGGGCTATGACCATTCTGCATATTAATATACACCATTGTCAATATAAAGCTTGTATTTTCTGTACTTTGTGAGGAAAATACCATTCATGAATTTTCAGTGTTGTCATACCTGCATGTGTCTGTCTGTGCTTGAGATGCTAAGTGAAGGAACTTGCTCCTTCTATGCTAAAAGAAATTCTTCATTCTTTTTGTCTTCAACTGTTCACTAATGTCTTTTTGGATCAGAGCTATTTAACTGCCTACACGCTTGTCCAGGTGCTTGTCAGCTCTCCAGTTGGAAAATGTTAGTAGAATTTGAGAATTAAGAATAACCTGGGTGGAGGTTTGAACACATCTGCTTTACTGGAGTTCTGAAAGTTGGTTATATGTCTTTGCAAGTTTTTCTGCTACTGTTTTGTCCATTGTTGTCCAGATAAAGCACCCTTTAGAAAAGCATGTCCTGAATTTAGCCTATCATTCCTTACTCTCCTGCTGCACACATGGCTACCTGCTTACCAAAATCTGCAGCAGAAGCAGCATCAAGATAAAGCTTCAAAACTCCTCCTTGGAATAATAGAGGCGTTCCAGAGAGTGAAACACCTCCCCAGCACCTTGCAAGCCTCAGTTGCTCCTCAGTATTTATTGGGATCCAGAAAATGCTCCTCCAGGGCTCCCATTGCACTCTAGCTCAATGCAGGGGCCTGGGAAGTGAAGTCTTGGATCGTTTTGAGTTTCTCCTGTCTTCCAGTAGTGATCCCAGGAAAAGATGGCACTCGCATGGTCTCAGATTTAGGCTCTGAGCTCTTTGGGGAAGGGATTGTCTCTTCTTTTATTATATTTATGTACAGCACCTACCACCATGCAAGCTTGATCTGAGTTGGGGCCTCCAAGTGCTACTGTAATAGAGATACAAATAAAATACCCACTAACAATAATGATGACTCTACTGCTTTTTGTTACCAGCCTGCCCGTAAGCTTTATTTAGAACAATGCTGGTGCCTGAGAATGGAAGAGCGACTGATCATCCACAGAGCAGTGAACTTGACTATAGTGCTGTCACATGCCAAAGTAAAACTGAAGAAGATAGTAAAAACAATTATTTCTCTAACTTGCTTCAGTTTTAGTAATCATGGATGTTTGCAAGTAATTGATGTGATTTCCCCCCTCTTCCCGTGGATGGTATTGTTTATAAACATTTTATTTACTTTAAATATATTTCTTACAAAATATCAAAATCCATTAGCACTAATGGCATACAAACATTCATGTTTTCTTTAAAAAAAAGGTAAAAATCGGTTTTTTTTTTTTCTTTTTGTAGTAAGCAAAAACTTGGTCTAAAACTAGGGGGAAAACAGTGTTTAGTCCAGTTTAGCCGAATGAAGCTAGAGTGATTTCTTTCAGATATTTGAAAAAACATCGTCTCGGGAACTTGTGCCAGATTTCAGCCTGGCCGGAATTGTTTTCATGATGCTATAAATTCCTGAAGTATGTAGAGATTTATAATGGAAATACTGGTCCAATAGCAACCTTAGCGTCAAAAATGCCATGTTGATTTTTGGGGTTCTGCTCTAAAGAAGGAACTTTCAAGTTTTTATTATTATAACATGTCATTTCCTACAGCTTTAAAAATGAATACAGCTCTGTTTGGTCTGCAGTCAGAAGTACAGTAACTCCATTCTATATGCAGTTATGCCAAATGTGTTCAGATTTCCCTTTTCTCAGTTAATTTAATGTTTTATTGAAACAATTTTGTTATTTTTATGGAAAGCTGGGCAGAAATTTATTTTAGATTTAAGCACCAATAGTTGATAAACAAGATACCGGAACATTCTGATAAATGGTAATATACATTAACGTTTCTTTAATTTTCTATTTAGATGGACAAAAGCTAGGTTTAGCTAGGGAAGAGGGGTACAGGGCCTGTCTGTATTTGATTGACATAATTAAAGAAGGTGGCTATCTGCAGCAATGGATGCCTCTGACATTGTGGTCAGAGGCAATGGTCACTGCAGAGACAATGTGCCATTCATCAGGCATCCTGAAATACAACAGAGGATGACAGCCATTCTTTACATGGAATTGGACGGGCTAATTATGGGCGATGATCTCCAGTACCCACCTGTTCAGTGTCATGGCAGACCACACCTGATAGAATGGGGTACGGTGGCCTTTGAAGGTAGGTCTGAAGAGCCTCATGACAATCCTGTCAAATCTGTTGACATGTCTGGAGTGGGGTGTACTCATCCCCTTCCCCATCTGTCTTCAGGGATCTTTCTCATGCGGGCCTATTACAAAGAGAAGTGACCTTGTTGTTTTATGTAGAACAGAATAGGTTCCAACAGAGTTGATAGGAAGAGACTTCTCCTTCCGGTATTTCCTTATTCCAAAGAAGAAACTAGGTTCTTCATTCTATACTTGACCTGAGAAGACTCAACAAATATGTACATTATCTCAGATTCAGGGTGGTGATGCTTGCCTCCATTATTTTATCTTTGAAACCTCATGACTGGTTTGTGGCTCTTGATTTGCAGCATGAATATTTTCATAGAGCAATCCATCTGGCACACAGGAAGTATAGAAATTCACAGTGGGGCGGGGGGGTGTCCAACTAGGGTGACCAGATGTCCCGATTTTATAGGGACAGTCCCGATTTTGGGTCCTTTGCTTATATAGGCTCCTTTTACCTCCCAACCCGTCCCGATTTTTCACACTTGCTGTCTGGTCACTCTAGGTCCAACCGTCACCAGTACAGGCTTCTGTCCTTTCAACTCTCCACAGCACTGAAAGTATTTACCAAATCCCTGGCAGGGATGGTAGTGCATAGTGTATTTAAGGAGACAGGAAATTCATCTCTCTCAGACCTGGATCCCAACAGGGGACTGCAGATCCCAACAGGGGACTGCAACAGCTTTAGACTATGTCCATTCCCTGTTCTGTCAGGTAGGACTCCTTGTGAATGATGAAAATCATTGCTCACACCTCACAGATAATAGAGTTCATAGGGACTCTAATAGATACCCGATGAACAAGAACCTGCTCCCAGATGACAGGATCCAGTCTCTTCAATTGTTGGCAAATGACCTCAGATCAGATTCCACAATGTTGTGAACGTGCCTGGGACTCTTGTTGGTCACAAGGCCTCCGATATACCTTTCCACTCACTCCCCTGATCCCAAGGATAATATCCAAGATCAGATGGGAGAAGGCTGCAGTCATCCTGATAGCTCCTTACTGGCAGAAGTAGTTTTGCCTGTCAGATCTATTGCAGCCTCTGCCTTTGAATGCCAAGATGCATTCCACCAAGGCAGAGTTAGAATCTTCTAACTGAGTTAGAATCTGCTTCAGGAGTTTGCCAACATCTGAGATCTGCAAGGCTGAAAAGTGGAGTAACCCACTGATTTTTGTTAAACATTATGCCCTTGACAGGGCAGCCAGATCAGATACTAATTTCAGGAGAGTAGTATTGCAATCACTATTTGATGGAGACAGCTGACACGCTTCACTTCCAACTTTCAGGAATGAGTCTGCTTGCCAGCAGCTACAGTGGGATCCGTATTGACACATACTCGAAGAAAGAGCAGTTATTTACCCTCCATAATAGCTAGGGTTCTTCAAGATCTTGTAGTCAATGTGAATCCAATGACCTGTCCTCCATCCCTGCTTTCGGAGCCCTAAGCTAATGCAAGTTTTGCCTTGCAAGTGAGCTGAGATAGGGTTGTGGTTGCCCCACTCTGTATGCCCTTGTGCAGGAGCATGAGGAAGCAAAGGGTGCATGCATAGCTGCAATGGATGCTGCCACTCAAAACATTTCTGGTCTTGTGTGTGAGGCACATACGTGCCTACAGTGAGGATCCATGCTGACTACAACATCTTGAAGAACCACAGTTACTATAGGGAAGTAACTGTTCTTTACAGACATTTAAATTCAGAGTCTAGAGATTTCCCCTTAACTGCTCCAAATATATCAAGTTTATGGGACTCTGGAGTAGTTAAAATGTCTCCTAGGAAAAATATTGGCACTTAAGGGTATGCTGTCTGAAGCACTATTGAACAATGTGTAGAGTTCAATATATGGGACAAGGGGTGCTATTTAGTGTACATCTTTATAGTGATTGAACCTTTACTCTGAGCCTCTTGTTTACTCTGTCCTGCCTTTGAATTTAAACATATTGTAATTCAAATTTGAACTTTTGTTTGTTAGGCTGCCTTTGAAAGCCTCTAATTTTAACAAATAATAGTGAAAGTGATTAGGAGACAATTGCAGACTTGGAGCAGAAAAGCCTCATTGTGATTGTTTACTTTATGATGTAATCCTGTTATAATTTTTGTGTATATATTAATGTACATTAGCTTCAAACTATATCCTATGCTTCTGAATAATGTTGGAAGAGAGAAAAATGCTAAGCTTGGTATTCACCTGATGTGTTATACTCTGATTTTATGAATAAATGTGTCCATCATAAAGTCAAAAGTATAGTTTTGGTTTATATATTCTTTTCATAAAACAGAACAATAACTGGCTAAGTAAATATTCTTTCCCAGCTTGGCAAAGGACTGTCAGTCTTCCTAAGACTTTAAGGCTTGGCGGTAAATAAGCTTTCATCTCAAGACACTGCCATCTTTGGAGACAACCTTGGTGGAAGCAGCTTCTTAATGGAACTCTCATCACTTCCTGAACTGTAATTGAGCTGCTGGTGGTGGGAAACCTGAAATACCTTTCTGACAGGAAGCTAAATACAAACTGTGGTGGATTAGTGGATTGTGCCCAAATGGAATTGTTTTGTTTCTTTTGTGAATGACTATAAAGATTATAGCTTTGACACACTCCAGTGAAATGCAGTGTTGAACGGAAACCGTGTAGTGTGTATTGTCATTAGCTATTGATGAAACATTGATAGCCTTATTTTACAGACCATTAATACATATTGACCAAACATGCAGCTATCATTTCCCAAGTTTTTCTTCACACCTAAAATTGCAGATAATAGTGTCCTCCCCCCCTCACTCCCCAATTTCTTTAGTTGTTATTGGCTGAATGCCTTGCTGTTCTGCTTTGTAAAGAAACTGCATTCTTCATATAAGAAATCGTAGCCTTTTCAAAGTAATGCACTATCTGTCATATTTGCAGACCACAAAGTAAAATGGTTAACAGGGATTCTGGGTAGATAGTAGGGACTGTAAGATTCAGAATTTTGGTAAGTGAATTTATAGAGCATTATGCTAATCTGATATCACAATGGAAATTCATCATTTCTGCTCTACAAATCTATTTAAACAGGCAGCGTTTTCTTAAAGGTTTTAAGAGCTCCCTGGGTCCTCCAGTTTATTCACACAGGGCTTCCAGAGTGGGTAAACATAAACTTTAATGGTTTTGTAGTCTCTGGGGAATGGCTGGCGTAGAACATCATCAAAACATGTACTGCTAATAGCATGGCAAAATACTTGATTATGGCTTCTTTCATTCAGAACGTAGAAGAAAGTGTCAAAATGAATTTTATCTGAGGCTCTAATGACAATTTAGACAATTCAGTTCATGGATAGAGGTAATGGTATTTATTGCAAATCCTTCCTATGAATTGGGGGGGGGGGGTGTGTGTGTCAGTGTTTTTCTGAAAGAGACAGGCAGAACTGAAATAACTTTTTATCCTGAATTTTTGTTTTTAATATGCTAGTTAAAGATAAATTATCTGTAGAATCTGTAAACATATTTCATCTGTCACCCTTGTATGTCTTTCATGGCAGAGTGTTGAAATAGGATGAAAAAATTACTTTGAAGGCTTAAAGTTCACATTCTGACATCTGAGAGCAATTAATTTCTTAATACCAAAAAATCAAGCTTGTGGCATTTAATTAATTTTGATAATGGTACATTCTTGCTCTAAATCACTTTATTGATTGTTGTTAAACTAAAAGTCTGACAGAAGTTGAGAAACAGACCAGTCAGGCCCTATGTAAGTTTTTCCCATTGATCTTCTGTAGCTACTCTGGCAAAGTAAGCATAGAATCCATAGCCTGTCCATAGACGCTAACATTTTCAAACAAAATGTACGCAAGCTATACATTTTTTTGCTCACAGGACTTAGGGAAAAACTCCAAAGTATAGGTTCTAAATTTCTGGGATCAACTTCTTCCCTTCGTTCTGAAAACATGTAATGTTGCTAGGGTATGCTAATAGAAGCATCTATTTAGGGAAATTGTATCTAGTGCTATAGTGATGGGTTTCTAGAATCTGAACATTAAATACAATAAATAAGCTGTGCATAAAGTTGTCCATAGTGAACCCTGCACTTCACCATTCCTAGGTTTGGCAGTTTTGATTACTGTTTCTTATTTTCTCTTGCACTCTCTTGTTGCTGTAATTCCTTTTCTTCAGTTGTTGTGAGGAGGGCAGTGTTAACTGTATTGGTTATTGTCATCCTGAGTGACAGTAGCTGCATTATCCTAGAGAAACACAGCTCTCTTTGTGCTTATGACTGGGAAGATATTGTGATGGGGTGTTTACCCCACTCAGAGCAGGTTGTTAGATTAATTAACTTTATATGTTGCACCTGGGAGGAGAGCCAGGGCTTAATAAAGTCTAATGAGAGGTGAAGTTCAGCTGGCAAGGACCCGGTTGGTCCTGAATAAAGGGATGAAGCTGAGAACAGAAAGGGAAGTAGTCTGCAGTCACTCCCAGGGAGAATAGGAGTTTTGTTTGGCAAGGAATCAAAGTGGGGAGGTACTCTACAGGTACTGCCTGGAAGGAGGTTGTTTGGGACAGTAAACCTGGGTGAGGGCAGAAAATAAAGGAAATAGAAAGGAGTCCAGGGAAATAGTGATGGGGTCTGGGAGCAAGCAGACTGTAATTGCTGGATATAGGGTCCCTGAGTGGGAATCCAGAGTAGTGGGTGGGCTGGGGTTCTCCTACCAGCTGCTGGGAAAGAGACACAGGACTTGTCCCTGGGCTGGAAGACTCTCTGGAGTGGCATGAGGACAGCTCATCCAGTGGGACTTTGATACACCAGAATGGGAGGACTGTACAGTGTCCTGGCTGAAGGGCTGAGTTGTGAAGTGGAGCACCCTGAGTCCCAGAGAGAGTGGGGTCACAGTGCAAGGAAGGGGATGTTAGATCTGAATGAAAGCTAATCCCCAGACACAGCTACAAGGCTGTGAATGAACTCTGACCTTGCATGAATCTGGGAAAATGGTGGTGTGTATGGAGCACCCATGTGATGTGTTCTTGATAGTTCTTCTTACTAAAAATGTGGATTGCTTCATTATGCACAAGCTGGAATTTGTTACCTCTGCATTCAACTCCAGGTACAATGATTTACAATAGTCCAAATAGCATCTATGTCTATTGCCAGAGCCTCTCCCAAAGCATAGTTTCCTGAAAAGCTAGATGTGAAAGGAATTTCTCACCACTGTTGCTGTCTGGGTGTTCAGGCTTAGTAATAGGGGGAGAGAGAGTTCAGTGATTTGAGTATTGGCCTGCTAAACCCAGGGTTGTGAGTTCAGTCCTTGAGGGGGCCACTTAGGGATCTGGGGCAAAATCAATACTTGGTCCTGCTAGTGAAAGTAGGGGGCTGGACTCAATGACCTTTCAGGGTCTCTTCCAGCTCTATGAGGGTATGGCTACATTAGAAATTTCAAAGCGCTGCCCCGGCAGCGCTGTGAAGTGTAAGTGTAGTCAGAGCCGCAGCGCTGGGAGAGAGCTCTCCCAGCGCTGCTTGTAAACCGCATCCCTTATGGGTGTAGCATGCAGCGCTGGGAGCCGTGCTCCCAGCGCTGCCGCCCTGATTACACTGACACTTTACAGCACTGCATCTTGCAGCGCTCAAGGGGGTGTTTTTTCACACCCCTGAGCACGAAAGTTGCAGCGCTGTAAGGTGCCAATGTAGCCAAGCCCTGAGATAGGTATATCTTCATATAATGACTCCAGTAGGGGACCAAAGTTTCATGTTAACTTGTTGAATGATGTGCAGGTGGCTTAGGTGGAGGTTGATCACTGGGCTAGCTTCACTGAATGTTGCCTCCTTTTCTATCACCATCACCTCAATCTTATGCCAGCTTCTTTCTCTGTATATGAGATCTCTTGTAGTGTTATTGACGTCTTTGTAATGGGTTGGTTGTGTTTGCTCTGAAGGGGAGTTAAAACGGGGGGTTGTCAGGATATTGTTGGCAGTGGAAATGTGACTCCAAGCAACCTTATCCCAGTGTGTAAGAATTAGGGTGACCACATAGCAAGTTTGAAAAATTGAGACATGGGTAGGGGGTAATAGGAGTCTATATAAGAAAAAGATCCAAAAATCGAGACTCTCATAAAATTGGGACATCTGGTTACCTTAGTAAGAATATGAGGGTGGGACAAAACAGGAAAGACTTCTGCCCCTCAAAATGGTGGTTGGGTAGTGGAGTGCTTGGTTTTCTCCCCAGGGTGTTGTGTTTGGGGACCCCCCACCCTCCCATCTTTCTGATCAGCCTCTGGCTAGCAGGTGTTTTGGTAAATTTTTCAAACCTCGATTACATCCACTTTCTACTCTGGTCATGCTTATTTTTGGGACTGTTGTATAGTGTTCTGTGATATTTATTCTTTTAAAGACTAATTTTCTTGAGGCTGTGACTGATTCTTAGTAGCTGAGATGGCTACAGTTCTGGTAGGGAACTTCACAGGCAGGAGGACAGTTATGTTGGTGAGGCCTGCAGGAACTGAAGCTTCAGTTAACAGGAATGTGTAACTGCAGCTCCATAGTGATATGTCAATTACTTGCCAGAGGGTCTTATTTGGTAGTGCTGTGGATTTGGAAGTGTCACCCACAGCCAGATGCATAAACAGTATTTTCAGAAAGGAGTCTTCAAACCAGGGCTTTCAGGTTTTCAGTACATTTTTTTAAAAATTTTTTTTAAATAAAAGGGCATGGATATGGCCATGTTGGTCAATTTTAATCTCTCTCCTGAAATTGGCTCATTGCTCAAGGAGTCTTCATGATGTTTATAATCAGAATTGTACAGACAGCCAATAAGCCAGTATCCCATCTGCTTGAGATCTGTAAGCCACAGAATTTAAGCTGCTTAATGTGCTTTCCTTGATGGGTAAAACAACATGCTCTTGGTAATGCTGCTACAGGTATGCAATGTGACATTATTTAAATGCACAAAAAAGGAAAATTCTTCCTGTTGATGGATATCTCTGACAGTTTAGGTAGCAAAAACACTATTTATCTGCTTTGTAATACTTTGTATCGCTGAACTTACTATTTTTGTTTTTAATAATAGGAGGGGGAACAGCCTACAAATTTTAAATGTGCATAGAATATCTTGTGCCAGTGATACTGAATAAAGTGTTTCAAGTATTCAAGTTTCTGCCATGTAGTGTAGGCTTAGATATGACAGGTCCATTGTACCATTCAGCCAGCCATAGCAATGTTAGTCTGCTTCAAGGTATTAATTCCAGGCAGACCTCCAACTGTATATTATATTTCAAAATTAAAAAACTACATTAAGATGGAGATAAGGTTGGGACTGTGTATCAGTAACTTGAAGGTGAAAAAACATTTCAGGCATGTTGTAATTATCCCCAAACCAAACATTATAAATCCAGGACATTCAAAATTGAGTTTATACTTACTTAAAAGAAATTCAAAGTGTGTTATGATTATATTGTATATGTAACTGTTTATTTGTTTCCAATATCTTTACTCACTGTCACTTGAATCTACTTGGTTAAATAAATGTTCACTTGTTTTCACTATAAACATACTCCACCTGACACACAGCACTAAGGTAATTGGTAAGCAGGGTTGTACTGCTTCTTTGGAAGCAATGGATCTCTAAATATCTGTAGAGAGGAGATAGTGCGGCCTATGTTGGCTAGAGGGGAATGCTTATGTTGCCTATGGCTGGAGTTGAGGAGCTGATCTGTGGACAAGGCTTCCACATGTTAAGGGCAGGTGGTAGCGAGGTGCCTCAGAACCCTAGGTACCTCTGGCAGGGTCACAGAAGTGGTGATGGCAGTTCAGCAGGTGGCACACCACGACTCTCAAAAGCATTGATTGAAAGTCCCAGCATGGTGCTAGGGTGGGGTAAATGCTGTACCACTTCAGTTGCATTCATTCTCATATACAAAACTGAGGTCCTGAAAGTTTAAAAATGATATCCTGTGAAACTATTGTCATAAAAGATGCTATAAAAATGTTTGCAGCAATAGGTGTGTTGGCCCCTAGTGTTCTGGCCAGGTTTACTATGTTCTGACTACCTACAACTTTTCTACTGTTTCAACTAATACCATATTCTTATTTTCTGTCCTAAGCCATTCTGTGGTATTGCGATACATTATTAAATAGCTACTGTGTTCCACAGCAAAATTTGCTGCATTTTGGTGATGGGTGAAATTTTTCCTTGTGTGTAGTTTGTAAAATGTTTTGAAATTCTTTATGATGAAAAGCATTACATAAATGTGAAATAATGCTGTATGTATCCATGCTACACCTTATTTTGCATGAGTGCCGAGAGTGCTGCTATGAGGATGCTGGGGGTAACCCTATAAAAGTTCTAAAATGTTCACTAAGAGCTGCTGCCTTCTAAATATGTATTTACATGACAAGAATTTTTTTAGGCTATAACTGCTGCTTATTTAGGGATGTTAATAAAGCTTATTTTTTGACTGTATAGATGTCAAGAGTTTGAAGGAGCTGTTACGGGCTGCTGCGTCAATGAGGAATTAGGGATTTCTTAAACCTCAGGATTATGCTATTGCTGTGCATGCATACTGTCTAGAATTTAAAATGAATTTTAGAATGCAATTAAGAGGAGCTTTACTTTTAATTGCTTTGCTTCTGGTCCCCTTCACCAGCATATATTATGATTCTGAGTTGAATGATGTTCCACTATTGTCAATGCAATGTTAAGAAGTATCTGCTATATTCGGCAACATTGAATGGGTTAACACAATTTTAAGTGTTCCTTTTATAATAGTTTTGGAAAACCTTTGAAGGGGTGTATGTATGTGTTTGTGTATGTGGTTAGTTTTTGGTTTTAAACTACGCTTTAGTTGGTGTGACTGCAGCTTTGAGAAGCTTTTAGTTATACGTGGCTGGTGCCTTCTTTTATTTGACATCTCAAAACTTATAAATGATGTTTCCTGGTTTTAAATTTTATAATAGGAAGAGTACATGGCAGCCACAACGTTCCTATTTCTAAGGCCAGGTCTACACTACGAGATTAAATCGATTTTAGATATGCAATTTCAGCTACGAGAATAGCGTAGCTGAAATCAAATACCTAAAATCGATTTACTCACCCGTCTTCACCGCGCGGGATCGATCTGTGCGGCTCGCCGTGTCGAATCCGGAAGTCCGGTCGTCTAGCTGGAGTTCCGGAATCGATCTAAGCACGCTCTGGGATCGAGATATCGCGTCCAGACCAGACGCGATATTTCGATCCCCAAGCAATCGATTTTAACGCGCCGATAGGGCGCGTAGTCTAGACGTGCCCTAAGAGTGCCTGAAGCAGGAAAAATGGTGTATTAGTGACACATCTCAGGAGGGAGAAATTGGCTATCTGGAGAAAGGAATTAGTAAAGGTCACTGTTCAACATGCCTCAGCATCATGTATCTCTTTAGCATAGCTTTGACACTGCATATAAAAGGAATAAATTAATAGGATCTTCACATTGCATGTTCGTGTCATCTTGTCAAACATACACATTCCCTGTTACTACATAGTGATATTTAAGTCTTCAAAATATTTGATTGGACTTCAGTAAATCTTTTGTTTTCAGAAACAATTCTGTAACTAGCTTATGAGTTGTCACTATTAAATAATGAAATCATGAAAGAGGTATTCTGAATATACTGGAAGTTTTGTACAATGATATGCTAAGAGCATATTTAAGGCTAAATTCTGTTCTCTAGTTAGAAACCCCAAAGAAGTCCATACAGTAACTGTGAGAACGGATGTTTAGTGCAAAAAGCATTTAATCTTGTAATTCACGTTTTTGTCTTTGGCTCACCTCAGTTAGAAGGGTAATTCAAGATTTTTTGAGTATTGGTGTAAGATCATCTTAATGTTTGTCTGGGGTCTGCTGTCTACCTCCTTTCAAACTGTCACGGCTTGAAACAGTTTGAGTAAAAAACATGGTTACTTACCTTGTAACTCTTGTTCTTCGAGATGTGTTGCTCATATCCATTCCAGTAGGTGTACACGCTGCGCATGCACGTTCGTTGGAAACTTTTACCCTAGCAACTCAGGCGGGCCGGCAGGTCGCCCCCTAGAGTGGCGCCGCTATGGCGGGTGATATATACCCCTGCCGGCCCGCCCGCTCCTCAGTTCCTTCTTACGCCGTGTCGGTCGTTGGAACTGTGGAGCGCGCATAGCTGACCTCCACATCCCTAGCTTCTCTTGTCAATTGTTACTGTTCTAGTTAGTCAGTCATAGTTACTTAGCATACCGTAGTTGTAGTTATAGTTAGAGTTAGAGTTAGAGTTGTCTATATAGTATACTTCGTATCGGTAGGGTTCTGGGGAAGGCCAGAGACCTGCAGCCAGGAGATACGACGCATCGTGACACCGGAGGCCAGAGTTCTGGCGGCAGAGTCGGCCGCGTCCAGTGCCGCCTGCAAGGAGGTTCGTGCAACTTTCTTTCCTTCGTCCAGAAGGGTGACGAACTCCTGACGAGCGTCTTGCGGAGGAGCTCTTTGAATTTATCAGCCGCTGTCCAGGTGTTAAAGGAGTAGCGGCTGAGTAGAGCTTGCTGGTTAGAAACTCGCAGCTGCAATGCTCCCGCAGAATAGACCTTGCGGCCCAGTAGTCCATCCTTCTTGCGTCCTTGGACTTGGGGGCTGGTGCTTCTTGCCCATGACGTTCCTCTCATTCACCGAATGAACCACGAGGGAGCATGGGCGGGGTGGATATATAGGTAGTCATAGTCTTTAGATGGGACCATGTATTTGCGTTCTTTACCCCTCGGGCAGTGGGGGGAACGGAGGCCGGTGACTGCCAGGTGGTGTTGGCGTTGCTCTGTATTGTTTTAATAAAGGGCAGGGCAACACGAGTGGGGGCGTCAGACATGAGTATACTGCACACAGGGTCCTCAACCTCCGAGACCTCTTCGGCCTGAATGTTCATGTTCAGCGCCACTCGCCTGAGGAGGTCTTGGTGAGCCCTCAAGTGTAGGGGGGGTGGACCCATGGATGTCGTTCCGGCTACTGCTTCATCAGGGGAGGAATGAAGAGTGACCTGGCAAGAGTGGATCTGGGAGCTCTGTAGCTGGCAGTACCGGTTCAGCGTCCTGAGGGATTTCCGCAGGCAGCGAATGGGACGGACTGCCTTCCTCAGGGGATGGTGGGGGCCGTGACGCTGCAGCCTCTGGAGCCCTCCGTTCTGGGTCAGGCGCACGTGCTGGGAACGAGCGGAGCACCCTGGGCTTGATGGTATGCCCAGGGCGTCCAGAAGCCCCAGTGCTGTGGGCCCTGCTCATGGTGACCTTCTGGGAAGATAGTGGCAGGTCTTTCAGAATCCAGATAGATACTGTCAGTCCGGGAGATACGAGAGCCTTGTCGGAGGGCCATGGTGGGGCCGAAGGAGGATAGCGAGAATCCAGCGCCCTTGATGGCGACGACCTCCGCGGTGCGGAGATCGGTGCCGTGAGTCGTACCGGTGCCAGGACCGGGACCGGGACCTGCGACCGGCGCGGTGCCGGAGGTCGACCGGGAAGAGGACCTGCGGTGCCGTGAGCGGCTCCTGGAGTTGCGGCGCCGGTAGCGGCGTGGACCCCGAGCGGTGCCGGGAGTATCTAGATCGGCGCGATGATGACCGGTGCCGCGAGTACGACCGGTGCCGCGTGGAGAGCGGTGCCGGGACTGCGAGCGGCCGTCGCAAGGGAGACCTCCCTTGTGATCGGTGCCGGATCACGACCGGTGCCTGGATCTTGAGCGGCGCCGGGTCGGAGAATCCGAGGACGGTGCCCTCATAGGGTTGGCTTGCCCTTAGAAAGCACAACCCGCACCAGCGGCCGCGGGGTTGGGGCAGCCCAGGCTCAGTCAGAGCAATCAGGTCCCGTGCCGACGAGAGAGTCTCGGGTGGATGGAGGTATCAGCTCTACCCCAGATCTTGGCGGGGAGCTGGGAGGATCGGACTCGACTGACCGCCGGGGCCCGGAGTCAACGAAACCCCTTGCACGGCCGGCGCCGGCAGTGGGTGCTCCTTACGGGGCCGCTTAGCCGGGGTTGAGGACGTAGAGGGCCTCTTAGCGGGAGCCGGTGCCGGAAAGGGTCCGTGCCGGTGCGGTCTTCGCGGTGCCGGAGGGGTCCGGTGCGGAGCCGCGCTCGGTGCCGGAGGCGCGGGGTGAAGTGCCACTTCCATAAGGAGCATCCTGAGGCGCTGTCTCGCTCCCTTTTTGTTCGGGGACGGAAAGACTTACAAATGCGGCACTTATCTGAGATGTGTGATTCCCCCAGGCACTTCAGGCAGGCGTCGTGGGGATCACTGGTGGGCATCAGCTTCTTACAAGTCGAGCACGCCTTGAACCCGGCGAACCAGGCATCAGCCCGGCGCCGGGCGCGGGAAAGGGCCAGAGCCCTACCCGATACGAAGTATAACATACAGACACTCTAACTCTAACTCTAACTATAACTACAACTACGGTATGCTAAGTAACTATGACTAACTAACTAGACAGTAACAATTGACAAGAGAAGCTAGGGATGTGGAGGTCAGCTATGCCGCGCTCCACAGTTCCAACGACCGACACGGCGGTAAGAAGGAACTGAGGAGCGGGCAGGCCGGCAGGGGTATATATCACCCGCCATAGCGGCGCCACTCTAGGGGGCGACCTGCCGGCCCGCCTGAGTTGCTAGGGTAAAAGTTTCCGACGAACGTGCACGCGCGGCGCGTACACCTACTGGAATGGATATGGGCAAGCACTCGAAGAAGAACTGTCAGTTAGCTATGTGATCATTTGACTTTTATCTTTTCCTTTCTTTTTAGAGGCACTGATGATTAGTTTCTAGAAACAGGTTGTACAGTTTTCCAAATGCATTGTGATTTAGTCAATGTACTTAAATCCTGGCACCATGCTGATAATTTTTAGTTGTCGGTTGTGTGGTGATTTTTCTCTGCTAAATCAGAGTTAAACATGTAGCTCATCTCTTTTGTGACCTATGCCACATTTGAAATCTTATCTTTATAAGAGAAAAGAATGATTTACAACAACTCTTACCTCCACCTTCAACCTTTTTTTTCTTATTGAAAATGTGGGCTAGCAGGGGAAAAAAAACTGTCAGCAGCATTACTGCTAATTAGGCTTGAAATAGACTTTACTTTGAAGAATTTGCAACCCAGTGGAGTGAAAGGTGGAACCTCTAGAAATAAACTAACACTTTGAAAAATTCTTTTCATGTTTTCTTCCTTTTAAGCTCATTGACACATGTCCTGCAAATTCATCACGACTTCATTTAATTTACATAACTTGCTAATTTTGTCACTCTGGGTGTCAGCCTGTGTCTGGGCATTGCTCCTAAAATATGCATGGAAAAAGACCAAAAAGGTCTATATTTTTGTCTTTAACACAGATTACATAATTGCAAAGGGAAGATGCCCCAAAAAAGGAGTATATATAGGCTATATTGGCACTATTGAAAAGCCTGCCACAGCAGAAACATTGATATGTGGTCCCCAAAGTAGAATTTATCCACTAGATCTACACAGCAGAATTATTGACTTTTTTTCCCCTGTTTGGTGGTGTTTTTTTGTCCGCCCCCCCTGCACTAAACTGTTTTTTATATATAGCATATATAACTAAGATCTCTCCAAAGTTCCATAATTTTAAAACATGCTTACTTCATTTTTCTCCTCCAAAGTGTGTCTCTCTCATTTGAGTTTTGAAATAGCTTTATTTCTTAATGTATTTTTTCTTAGTTGCAAGAAAAGAAAGAAAACAATAAATATACTGCAATGAATAAATCATTATCAGCATCAGGACATAAGAATGTGAGCACTTGCCAAAATTTTCAAATTTGGATGCCTAACTTTAGGGACTTAAATAAGGAGTCTGAGTTTCAAAGGTGGAGTCAAATAGCTCAGTTGATTTAGATTTGAGCTGCAGGATTTTATTCTCTGAAAATTCAGGTACTTATTAGGTTCTTAAGTTTGAAAACTTTAGCAATAAATATGTTTAGAATCTTGCAAAGATAATGAATTAGATGCATTTCTAGTGTTCCGCTATATTTCTTCTGAGACTAATCCTCAGTGAATGAGAGATGTAACTCAGCTGCTACTTAAATTCTAACTCCTGAATCAATGGGTATGACAAGAAACAATTTCTATGAATTTTCTACAAGTTGCAGTTACTACCAAACCTCTTAACTAAGTCCTTGAAAGAAATTATTTTCTTAGGATTTGCATTTATTTTAGTATATTCTAAGCTTTATAACCAAGGTGGAAATAATTGTCATAAGCCCATACTTACTGTTTCTGTATTAAAGGGAATAGTAGATTCCTGTGAGATGAGCATACTCTCAGGGCATATGCAATATTGGGAGATCTATGGGATGGAGGGAACAACGAGCACTTTCACTATAAAGAGAAAGCATTGGTCAGACAAGATTGATATGTCACTTGTGGCTCTCAGATGGTTTTGGGGTATGCAGTTGGGGAGTGGCAAGTGGGTGGAATATAGTTATAATATGTGGGTGTGGGAGATAAGACTGGTGGGGGAAAGGGAGAGGAGAAACCATGTGACAGCTGGGCATGTTATAGTTTCTGCCCTAGCCTTATGGCTTTCACTTGTGATGATCTCCACTCTTGCTGCCTTTCCCCTGAAACTCCCTTCCTGCCTCCTAAATGACATCTGAAGATGGACCCAGGAGCTGCTTTTAACGTGCTTGGTATGTCATGTGCTAGGCCTTATATACCCTAGCAAGGATTTGCTGGTATAGGTATACTGGCATTTGACCAGGGGCGGCTCTAGCTTTTTTTGCCACCCCAAGCACAGCAGTCAGGCAGCCTTTGACGGCGCACCTGCGGGAGGTCCACCAGGTGCTGCAGCTTTGGCATACCTGCCACTGAATTGCCGCTGAATCCGCGGGACTGGCGGCCCTCCCGCAGGCAAGAGGATAAAGGCTGCCTGACTGCCACCCTCGCAGGGACTGGCAGGGCACCTACTGCGGCTTGGCGCCCCAGGCACATGCTTGGAGCGCTGGTGCCTGGAGCCGCTGCTGCATTTGACAGTTGCTATTTGCTCAGTAACCCATCAGATCGGGTTAATACTGAGCTGACTGTAATTTAGGGTTGGTAGCTGCTTGACGGTAAAGATTTATCTGGATTTATAACTGGACCTAGCATGCTGCTGCTTGCCTGACCAGACTGCCATCGGCTGCAGCAATTCACCAGACTGAGCTAACAAAGCAATATGATTGGTGTATTTGAGGCCTTAAAGCAAAATGATCAGATTGATTCCACCACCGTCTGCCTCGTCAAGCTTATCTCATCAATGCTGATATTGAACAATGATGGTGACAGGGTGTAGTCTTGCCAAATGCTCGTGGAAACAGGAAACTATGCTGTTTATTTACCCTAAACTCCAACACTGCTTTCCACTCCATTATAGAGCTCCATTTATCAATAACAGTATTTTCCCACGAACCATGAGTCATGACATCGGTCTCTACAGGATTGCTTGATGCAGTGAATCAAAGGCCTGAAAAGTCTATTAAAAAGTTACTTATAGCTTATTAAATTTAGTGACCTTCTCAAAAAGCTGTGTCAAGGTAAATATCTGGCTGATGACGGAACAACTTAGTCTGAAGCTGCACTGAATATCCTGGCCTTCCCCACAGAGCATATCAGAAGTGTACAGGAAGCATCATAGTACTGGAGGATGTTTAAAAGATGTGGATGCTTATATAGCAGCAGCTGCTGCCATGTTCTGGGCCATGCAGTAGCTTCTGAGATGTCGTGACACAAAGCTTTCTACAAAGCTGCAGATCTATGGAAGCATGATTATACCAGCTTTCTTGCCCACCACTGAAATGTGGGCATTGAGGAAGGTTGAAGAGCAGCAGATTGATGTTTGATTCTCATCATCTTCATCAATTGCTCCTTATTTAGTAGCAGAATAAGATCAGCAATGAGGATTTAGCTAGTTGAATCCAGCAACTGCATCCATTAGCATTGGTTCAGTTTTGGTGTCTTTCTTGCTACAGCCATATTATTAGGGTTGACAAACTAATTATGAAGTATGTTCACCAAAGAATGTTGCTGACCGGCCAGCGGTCACATGGTGTCCAAAAGCTTTGGTGACATAAGATTGCCAGTGATGGACGTAGACTGAATATCCATCCAAACTGTCTGAAGGCCCTAGCTTAGAGATCAATCTGGATGGTGCTCAATCTGCAAGGAGGCTATGTCCCTTTGGGATTTGTCTTTTTGAGAGTGATATACTGGTATAGCTACACTGGCAAACACGTCTAATGAAGACGCAGCTTATGCTGGCAAAAAAGTCCATCTGTTGGTATAGCTTATATCAGTTCCCCAAATGGACTAAGCTGTACCTTGAGAAGGACTTCTGTCTAACAGTGTCTATTCTAAGGCTTTTGCAACATAGCCATCACTTGAAGGGGATCAGACTCTTCCCATACACCTAACTAACAAAGCTATGCTGGCAAAACTTTTGAGTGTAGACCAGGCCCTAGTCTGCTTCTGTGTGTGGTTTTTTGTTTTTTTTTCTGCCTCCTCTTGTGTGAATTTGCCATATTTACATGAGTGGCGTCTGAGAGACAGGCTAAAATATGGTAGGCCTGAAGAATCAGAGGAGATGGTTGTTGTGACAGACTACTATTATGGTCACAACTTTTACAAGACTGATAAATCCTGTACAGAGTATGCCTTGTTTCATTTGAAAACTCATAATCTGCTGAATATTATCCCATTAAGTGTTTAGCAACACTATATGTGAAGTTGAGATTCTACTGTATGATTCTTACTGAAATGTGTTGTAATTCAGGTTAACCAGTTTGTCAGAGACAAAGACACACTGACATGTGAATAAGTTCACACTGCATCACAGGAACACTTTAATCCTGATGTCCATGAGGAGGTAGCCCAACTTACTGACCTGCTGAGCCACATATGACAATCGTCAGAAGTTTGAGAGCTGGGGTGCACCTGCCATGGATCAGGGGTTCAGCCCCACAGAGGAGCCCAATTCCTGCTTCAGCCCCAATCAGCCCATGGGGCTGAAGCCCCAGACCCCTCCCCCCCACTGGGCTGAAGCCAGAAGCAATGTGTGAGGGGGATGTGTGGGGTCACGTGCCCTCCCCCCGATTTCTGTCAGGGTTTCCTGGCTCACTCGGTAACATGGTGAGCCATGCTGGGCCCCTTTCCTGCATGGCAGCTGCTGGAGCCAGAAATCTGGGAGCTGAGGCTGTGGGGAGAGGCAGCGCCAGACAGCTGGGAGAACAGCTGCTTTTGCTGCTGACTCCATTATACCTCCCTGCATCTCCCAGCTGTTTGCTGCTGTCTCTCCATGTGGAGCTAACATATGGGCACTGCAGGGAGGGGCTGTTGAGGGCAAAGAGAGTGTGACTGCGGGGTATGACCTCTGGGTGAGGGGGCAAACCTTTTAAATTTGTGCTCCCCACTCTCAGCAGGCACCAGTCATCTCTGGCAGAAGCCCACCCTGCTGCAGAGCAGAAGCCCCAAGCTCTCTCCCCCCAGTGTGGGGTGGAGGGCTCCGGGAGCTGCACTTTAATAGTAAACGAGCCAAATGTGGGTCAGCCACCCCTGGACTGTGTGGTGCCTGCACCCTAGTGGTGGGTAATCCTCAAAGAGAAGAGGGTGGTATAAGAGAAAAATACATAGTAGGCCCCATTTCACCTCTACTCCTCCTGTTTCTCTGCTCATGACAACAATAACTATCAAAGAACTAAGGGGTAGTGGTCCCAGACTGGAAGGAGACCCAGCATATAGCTGTTGAGAACTTCATGGTGAGACCAAATCTTTGCTTTTAACTTCACTTTGCATGTTAAGTGAGGTGTTAGTTTGGATATTATTCTTTTATTTTCTTTATGCATAAATCAGGATTGATTACAAATCACTTAAAATCTTTCTGTAGTTATAAACTTTACCTTATTATCTTAACCAGTGCGTGTTTGGATTGAAGTGTGTGTGGAAACTCCATTTGGGATAAGGTTGGTGCGTTATAATTTTCCTTTGAAATGATGCACCCACTATGAGCTTGTATTGTCCAGGAGGGTACTGTGCAGTACAAGATGCACGTTTCTGGTGGAAAGTCTGGCACTAAGAATTTGCAGGTGTCACCTTGTGTGTAATTCATGAGTGACTGGTCAGAATGCTCATTTATTTAACTGGGTGTGAATTTACATGCTGAAGGCTGTGTGTGAACGGAAGCAGGAGAGGTGGTTGTTCCCCAGCAAAGCAATATAAGAAGCATCCCAGAGTGAAATTTTTAAGGAGATGCTAACAGTCCAGCTTGTACTCTGGGGAATGTCACAGTGGTAAAGATGGTGGGAGGGCCTAGCACAGTGGCAGCTGCTAAGTTTGATTAAGAGAGGAAGTGGGAAAGGAACCAGACAGGGAAGAGTTGGAATGTTACAGTGGGAGAAGGAGCCACAAAGATAAGAGAAAAGAGACAGACAGAGATGGCTGCATATTACCCTGACTGGTTCTTCTAAAAAGATGACTAAACACTGTTTTCAGTAGAAACTGGCACATTTGTTTATCCTAAATGTATATCAGATGTATGAATTAGGGATTTGCACTGAGAATCCTTGTAGAAATGAAAAACTACTCTGCTTTCTGTTTAACAAGTCTGTCTGTTCTGCCTGTATTTTCAACTTCCCTCTTAAGTCAAGGACCCATATGACTTTTTTTTGGCAATAGAGATTTCTGTATATATGTTGGTTCACAGAACTGTTGAACTGTGGAACTTGGGAGCACTTCTTTTCTAAATCTATTTATTGCCATTGATAACATCTTATTGGCATGGTGGCCTTCATAAATATGTAGGGGGTGGTTTTGAATTTTGTGTGTTTTTTTTGTTCTCCTTAACTGGCTGTCAGTTATATAAATGAAGGTCACCATGCCAATAAGATATTATCTATAGAATTATGTGAATGTATAACAGAAGACTGATACAGACCTGAACTACTGAGTGTTGTTTTAAAGTCATATTTGTGTATCTGAGTTACGTATTTTATGTTGCTACCGTGTTTACTATATATAAGTAAAAATAGTCCTTCAATAAGCTATTGCCTCTGTGCCCCAGACATCATGTATCATCTGACATACATGACATGGTCCTGCCCTTTCCAGCAGAAATTTTCAAAAGCAATTGAGAAAATCCTGAGCAAGGTATCTGATGCTCCTATAGATTTATCCCCCAATATCTACCTACTTTAAAAGTAAAGTACATCAAACGTGCAAAAGAATACATTCACATAGCTTTATCAGCCAAAAGGAACAAAATAATGGCCATCCTGGGTGAGACCAATGGTCCATCTAATCCCAGTATCCTGTTTTCAGACACTCGCTGGTGCCAGATGCTGCAGAAGTTATGAACAGAACAGGGCAATGATCAGGTGATCCCTCCCCAGTCATCTAGTCCCATCTTCTTACAGTCAGAGGTTAAGGAACACCGAGAGCATGAGGTGGCATCTGTGACCATCTTGGTTAATACATAGTGATGGCCTGTCCCCCCAGAACGTATCTAATTTTTTTTTTGAACCCAGTTATACTTTTGGCCGTCACAACATTCCCAAGAAATGAGTTTTTGTTGCTCTTCTCTGTACTTTTTTGAGTTCTAATCTTTTTTTTTTGAGATGGGGTTACCTGGACTGCACTCAGTATTCAAAGTCTGGGTGTACTGTGAATTAATATGAGGGCATTGTTAACAGTAACATTACTAGACCTTGGAGTTTCTACAAATCTCTCACCAACATTTATAAATTAGTGCACTGGAAAAACTGTAGCCAAACTGGTATATTAATGTGCACAATCTTTTCAGCATGAACTGTAGGCTGTTTGTGCTCCTTCATTGTCTTTTTGTGATCTCATAACTTCATTGTAATAACAACAGGAGTTAATGTTTATAATCTTATTATTGGACTTGTGTGATACACTTGATACAAATACATTTAAACAATCTATGTAGATGTGGACAGGGCCGGTGCAACCATTTAGGCGACCTAGGCGGTCGCCTAGTGCACTGGGATTTGAGGGGCGCCATTTTCTTTGGCAGCGACTGCGGCGGCCGGATCTGCGGCCGCCGCTGTTGCCACCGGCACTTAGTTAAGCAGCCACAGCATGCTCGGGGAGGAGGCGGGGCAGGGGTGAGCTGCTTCTCTTCTCCCGCCTCCCAGCCTTGCGGCACCAATCAGCTTAGGTGCCGCAAGCCTGGGAGGCGGGAGAAGTGAAGCAGCGACAGCGTGCTCGGGATGCTCATGCTCGGAGCAGGGGTGAGCTGGGGTGGGGGGTGGAGAGCTGCCGTGGGGGGCGGCACCTCAGGGCGGGGATGTGGGGGATGGGGAGGAGGGCGCAAGGTGGAAGTTTCTCCTAGGGCATGAAACATCCTTGCAGCGGCCCTGGATGTGGGCATTGGATGCCTTAGTTAATTGTTGATGAGATGTAGAGCCTATATGACTTCTCCCTTAAATCAAGTCCAGGCATGTAGTGACCAAATGGTCACTACATGCCTGGACTTGATTTAAGGGAGAAGTCATATAATTACCTATCTGTTATACTTTTAGGACCTCATTACCAAAATAATGAGTGCCTTCACAATATTTAATATAGTTATACTCCTAATACCCCTCTGAGGAGACGAAGTACTATTAAGTAGTGAGGCATGCTCAGGGTCACACAGGAAGTCCTGTGGTGAAGCAGGCATATGAATTTGGCTCTCCTGAGATCCAGGCTAGTACCTCAGTCATTACACCAGCCTTCCACTTGGATTGCGTACCTTAATGGAAGTGCACAAATCGTGCTACAGACACAGGAAAATACAGTTCAGTCTGTGAAGAGAAGCAGATAAAAGGTAGCAGACAGGGATGCAACATATGAGCCAAACGATCATGGTGAAAATTGTCATACATCATGTTAGCTCCATTTTTATATGAACAATCTTTATCTGTACATCTGCCAGACCGTTGATGATACTGTGTTGCCAACTCTTGGTTACTTTTATGAGTATTGCAATATTAAGCTCTCTGTGTGGGTGTATGGGCTACAGCTGCTCACGATTCTAGGAATAGCAGGACTTCACTTGTGAATTTTTGGCCTTAACTAAAAATAGCAACATGTCCCATTTCTTTTCAGTGGGGTTGATTTCTGTTTCCCATTCTAGCATTTGGAAACTCCGTAACCAGGAGTTATTACTAAGGGAAGGATGTTGGACTAG
The DNA here is from genome assembly GCF_003597395.2 of Chelonoidis abingdonii. Classification (NCBI taxonomy): domain Eukaryota; kingdom Metazoa; phylum Chordata; order Testudines; family Testudinidae; genus Chelonoidis; species Chelonoidis abingdonii. The sequence continues at coordinate 189,949,830 of NC_133770.1, forward strand.
TGATTTAAGGCACTGGACTGGGACCCCCAGAGATTTGATTTCATTTCTCAGCTCTGTGTCAGACTTCCTGCATAACCCTGAGCCAGTCACTTAATCTCTCTGGTGCTTTGTTCACTTTTATGATGATGATCCTTCCATACCCCGCAAGGATACAGTGAAGACACATTCATCAGTGTTTGTGAGATTCTCACAACAAAGAGAGAAGCCAATCAGTATTAATGATGTGCAAAATGTCCCAACAGTACAAAAAAAAAGCAGTAAAAATTCATCTAGTTTCAGGTTCCATTATAATTTTCATATTCAATCCAGATTATTCAAAATGTTCAGTAAAGGTTTTGTGAACTTTTGTATGGCACATAGTTGATGTATAACTTTGTTGAAGCCCTGTTTAAAGCACTTATTTGTGTTTTGCTTTGCTTTTTTTTCGTTGGCGTTATTTGAAAAAATGAACCAAAACACAAGGGGAAGGACTGCGAACCCAAGTGATTTAAAACTAAATAAAATGTTCACTTGAAACCCTCTGAGTGTTTAAGGGCTCTCGTTATCACCATCCTAAGTAAATAAATACAGGGAGAAAGCAAAGAAGAGAGGGAGATGATTAAAAATAGGAACCCAGAAAAAGCAATGAGTTGAAAAGGGAGTGGGTGGGGAGAGAGGGAGAAACCTGGGAATCCAGCAGATTCTTGCAAGTGAGCAGATGCTCTAACTTGATTCTTATTACTCCTGGGGAAATTCTGCACCACTGCTCATGTGCAGCATTCATATTCCCAGCAGATTTCTTTGCTTCCCTGCAGAAAAATGACTTTCTGATGGGGAAGCAAATGGAGGCCATGAGCAGTCATGTGACCCTCCCCAGCAGTATGTTTCTGGTGCCCAAGGCAGCAGGCAGAGAAATAAATCACTGTGAGGTAGAGGATGGGATTTGGGGAAGACCCGGCTGGTGGCTGCACCAGGCTCAGCTGCTACTCCCAGCTGGGCTATGAAGGACAGGACTTCCTCTTCCCCTACATAGCATCCGGGGCCAGGTCAGACCCACCTCCAGATTTCTCCTTGGCTGTAGGAAGCTCTGCAAACTTCCCTCATCCCTGTGCTTCCTGCACCCATTTCTCCTCAGCCACAGGGGAAGGGATTACAATACAGGGAGCTGCTCCCCCATTCACCCAACTCCCGTGCTTCCAGACCCCCTCATACTCAAATCATCCCACTGAGCCCCACTCTCCTGCACCTGGACCACCTCAACAAGGCACCTGAACAGAGATCCCCAGCCTACTGAGCCCCAAACAGCTGCACCTGGATTCCCACCCCACTGAGCCTGACTCCCCCAGCATCTGCACCCTCACATCCAGACCCCCCTTGCTAAGCCCCAACCACCTTCACAAGGACTTCCCTGCAGAATCCTAGTACCGTTGTACCCAGAGCCCCCCCAACAAGCCTCTGTGCATCAAGATCGCCCCCCCCTCGCACACCCAGATTGCCCCACACAGAACCTTCTCAACCCACAACAAGTTCCTCCACACTTGGATCCTGCCTTGCTGAGCCTGCCTGCCCACACCTGGTATACCTGGCACAGAGAGGCAAGGCTCTGGGATGTTTCTGGGGCAGGCCTGGTCCTTGCTCTGTGTCAGAGTTTGGTGCAACCTTTCTGCTGGGTCCATGTCCCAGGCGGGGAGAGGGGGAGCGGCACAGTGATCTCCCACCTCTATGCAGCCAGTGCTCTGTGCTCCTCAATGCCATGCTGGAGCCTCCACATTTATTTGACAAATAAAATTTGCAGAAAGTTGTAGATCTTATATATATTGTGTGTGGAATTTTAATCTTTTTGGTGCAGAATTTTTAATTTTTTTGACATAGAATTCCCTTTAGGAGTATGCTTATTTTTTTTCCTACTTACCTCCCACACTATTTCTTTCCCCTCTCTGCTACTAATCTGTCTTGTCTTTCTACATTTACCTTCACTGCAGCCCTTATGCAGTCATTACCCCTCCCCCCACCCTTTGCTCTTGTGTTGCCCTCCCCTGCTGTGCCTCTCTGCTGAGTTCAGTGTGCTGGCAGTCAAGTGAAATACATGGAAAATTTGGAGCTCTGAAGTGCTGTCTCAGCACTCCAGGGATTAAGATTTTTAGTAAATTTCACTTTGCTGCTTGGAGCGGACAGGTAGTAAGCTCCCAAATCCATGGGATTTATGGAAAGTCTGTGGCCACTAAATGTATTTATTGTGTCTTTCCTTGAGATTGCTGTGCTCTTGACATTTAGGGGCTGAGAACTGCTATAGAGTCAGCAAATATTCTTTTTTTTTAAATTGTTGCAATAGGTTAGAATTACTTGGATCTGGCAGTGTTCTGCCATCTGTTTTTGTTTTAGACCTACTTCAGTATTTTCAACACACAAATCTGGACTCCCCAGGTTTCTTTAACCCCTCTCAATCTGATTTTAGGCCTGGGTATGTTAGAGGCTGTGCAACCATAGGTGTCGAGTCCATGGGTGCTCTGGAGATGGAGTATCTACAGGGAAAAAACGGTGGGTGCTGAGCACCCACTGGCAGCCCCCTATCAGCCTCCCCTTCCTCATTGCTTCCTGCCTGCCATGATCAGCTGTACAGCGGTGTGCAGGAGGCTTTTGGGGGAGGAGCGAGAGTGTGGTCAGGGGAGGGGATGGGGTGGGAAGAGGCAGAGTGGGGACTTGGGGGAAGGAGTAGAGTGGGGCGGGGCCAAGAGTCAAGCACCCCCTGGTACATTGGAAATTTGGCGCCTTGTCAGCTGAGTAATTGCTTCTAGCACTGGCGACCAATCAAGTGTTGACCATAGCAGAAAGGCTGATGTTATGTTTGATCCCGAGGGGAGAACTAACTTAAAAGGTCTTTTGTGTGCAGTATTGCAGGGCTCTATTTTGCCATCCTGCCTGCCCATTTTAATGTATTTTAATTTCATTTGTTTTTTGGATCCATAAAGTACCTATCACTCATTCTAGGTGCTGTGCAATACAGTAAACAAAACTAAGAATAATTCCAAGCTGCCATTGAACACAAACCGACAAATTGTGCATCCAGAATTTCCAAATAACAATTGCACAAGAAAAGAATAATAAATATAATCCCATTATCTTTCAATCAGAGGTCCAATAAAAAACCTGGGAATAAAGATAAGACAAGATATGCTTGGAAGGTTAACACATCCAGGCTCTAATGGACTGAGGCAGGAAAACAGCTTCAGAATCAAATGCCTCTCATATGATAAAGGCTGTACTAACACCTCTACCACACATCAGCCATCTACTGAGGCTGTTCCAGCTTGATCACTTCTGCTAATTGTGACACTGGCAATATAACATGGGGTATTCCAGGGGGAATTCTGCACACGATATTTTAAAATCTTCATATTTTATTTGTCAAAATAACACTATATAGTCACGCCAGTTTCAATTATTTTAGTAATTTATTTCAAAATACCTGTCAGCAAGTATGTCTGTAAAAATACAGACACACAAAAAAATCCCTCAGGAGTAGAGAGTTAAAGAAATCCCTATGACAACCCATTTCCAGTTCCCTGACCCCCTTCTTCTCCAGAGCCTGGGGTTCCAGAGGGAGAAACAGCCTGATGCTGGGTTCCAGGCTTGGATGGAGTTTCTTGAATGCCACCTACTTCCTTCAGAGCATGCTGAGAACTGCTGCTGCCAGGAACCTTCTAGCTTCCCTCCCTTCCCCCCCACCCCCAGCAGTGTCTGTCTTCTATGTGCAATCTGGCTCTGCCGAGTCCAGTGGCATCTAGCAGCACTGCAGACCACTTGGGGGGGGGGAGGAGAAGGAAATTCTGCGCACACATTAATTTCTGCACAATTTCTGCATTGTGCAGTGGTGCGGAGTTTCCTCAGGAGTAATGGTGATAAGCGGTGGTCTCCTAGAGACCAAGGTCCCAAGTCGTGTAGAACTTACTTACACTTTTTAACTTCCAAGTGGCGTTCAGTAGATAAGCAGTATAAGTCAATGTGTACGTGAAACTGGTAGGGGTACTAGCACTGCATCTTAAATTGCCTCAACGTAACTATGTTGGTGATGCAGCTGTTCAACTTTCCTGCTGCCTGGATGAAACTGGAGTTGGATTAGAGTCGTCTGGCTGAATCTCTTTTTGGATCAGACCAAAGGTGATACTGGTTGTCTGATGGGGAATAACCCAAGGAGATGGCTGTGGTGTCTGATAGGCATTCCCTCCTGGTCAGTGACAGCTATTTCTTCTTCAATGCCTATTTGAAGTTTGCAGTCGAGGAGTCCTAGTAGTTCCTTTGCCACATCTTGATAATCTGGTGGCTGAGAATGCTTTTTTTTTTTTTTTCCCTCCCCAAACACTGTGTGCCAAGAAGATTGTAGCCTTTTTGCTTATATGCTTTTTTCCTTTGTATTTCAAAGCACTGGGGCTACCTGAGAAGATCCTTCAAACTTCAGCTAGTGAAGAATTTTCTGTCTACTTACAGGTGTTTCATAGATGGAATATATTGTGTTTTTTTTTTCTGGGGTGCAATTGATATTTTTAAAATCTGTAGAAGTCATTAGAAGCTTGGGTTCTGTGTATTTCAGACTACTTTTTTTTGTAGCTAGCCACTCATTTGGGACATGGTAGGGAAAAGAACATTCTCTGTGCAGAAACTCCTACTCTGGAATTCTTTCTCCTCTTTTGAAGACAGCCTAAAATAGTTGACTTCCATTGCATGTTGCAAAGCCCATTTCCTGTGCAGGGAGCTTTGAGGGGTGGGAATGTTAGTTACATTGATTCAACTGATGTATAGATGTTTGTTTTTTTGGTAGTAATTTTTATGTATGTGCCTTAAGGCCACAGGAGGCACATTTTTGTACACTGAAGTAATATAGCAGTGTAAATGAATATTCTCAAATGTCTTTGATTAACTGATTATTGAATAGTGTAGTATTTTAGAAAATGTCAGATCCCAAATGGAATCCCTAAAATGAGGTATACTTTGCTGGACTGTATAACCCACTAATCCACAGCAATGTTAGACCCTAATTAATCCCACCCTTTTATATTGTTAATTTAAAGCATTACAAAAAAATCCATTGACCAGATAGATGAGACAGGAAATTGCAATAGTCTTGTATTATTTACACTTTGAGCCAGGGTATTACATATTTGTTGGGTGGGCCTGATTGAGACAGATCTATATTAGAAATGTTTCAAGTAGCTCTGCATTAATGATGGGCAAACTTGTCCTTTTATCTGAGGGCCTGTCAAACTGATCAAATAAGCAGCAAAGAGTGACGAAGTGGGTATTCACCCACGAAAGCTCATGCTCCAATACGTCTGTTAGTCTATAAGGTGCCACAGGACTCTTTGCTGCTTTTACAGATCTAGAGTAACACAGTTACCCCTCTGATACTTGATCAAATAAGGACACCTACATGTATTTGTTTATTGATAGAGGCAAGTTGTTATCCCTTCCAAAACTGGGGTATCCTATACTAACTCCCACCAGTTAGAGTTCAGACTTTTGTCACACTATCTGCATCAGGCTGCCTTGAATAAAGATTAGATGAGTGGTTTGATGTTCTTCCTAAATTTTCAGACTTGTATGCCAGTTCAACAGAAGATTGGGCAATTAAAATTACTCGAATCTCTCATTTCATTCCTACATCACGAGACTAAAGGTTTTTTTTTTAAAGCATGAAGTAGGCAAATCACTGTTCTGCATCTTCAGTCAGGGCGGCCCACAACATTTTGGCACCTGAGGTGGGGAGCTCAAGTGACATCCCCATGCCCGTTTGCTTGGGCCAAAACTTTGAAAGGTCTCAATTTTGTCATCTTCCAGTTCTTCTACTCTCATGGTACTGCTCTGCTACCTACCCCAATAAAGGAGAACTAACAACTTAAAATTTCTTGTTCAAAAATGTTAAGTAACACTTAACTTTCAAACGCCTGAACAGCAAATGTAACTTTTCTTGTCTGCATAGTGAACACTGGCATTTTTATCTGTTTGAATAATGAAAGTGGTGCTTTCCGTGCCGCCTTGGTTGCAAAGATTTGAACTGCTTCCTGCTGATGGTCCACTGTCTTGGCCAGCTCATGCTCTGTTGAGATGGTTGCAAGCCTGACCAGCCTCTCCTGTGTCATTATGGAGTATAGATGTGTTAACTTCAGCTTGGAGAAGCTGCGTTCTCCACTGGCAACTGTTACAAGAAGTGTTAAAAAGTATGTGCAGAACAACAGAGGCATTTGGAAAGAGGATGGTCATCTTATTTGTACACATATATTCCAGAACAGCCTTTGGAGTTGAACTGAAAGCCCTTTCAAAATACATTTCAACAGGATCACCTAAATCACTCGCATCAAGATCATCCATGTCATCATGTGTCAACACTGTCTCTAGTGCCCTACATTGCTGGTGTAGGTTTTCCTCAGGTATAGTGAGGAGTTTTGGAATATCATACAACATCCCAGATATACTGCTGTGTTCCTTGAGCTGCATGAAACGTTCAACTGACTGTATTGCACAATCTAGCATCTGGTTAAAGAATTCAATTTTGAATTGTTGTTTGGGGTCTCTTATGGGATTATCCCATGCCTCGTAATCAAAATGTCATCATCTTCGGTGACTCTTGTATTCTTGAATGGGTGGGAAAATAGCTTCAGTGTGAAGTTCCTCTGTCAACTTTTGTGCACTGTTCAGAACATTTTGAAATTCCTCATCTGACCGATAAGACTGTAGGTATGACTTGGCTTTGTCCAGTTGTTTGATTGCTCCATATATATCAAGGTCAACACCTTGGAGTCTCTTGCTTACATTATTTATTTCAAACAGTATGTCATGCCACAACACTAAGCCACACAGAAATTTGAAGTTATGTATGTTTCTGGTGATTCCATTTCCCTCTGGCACTATTTTCCTACAAACAGTTCCTGTCATGCCATTATGGAGGATAATGCTAACTGTGGAATCATCCATCTTCCCAATTTGGTGTTTGATAGGCTTTATCACCTCCACTTGACTTTCCCATCATGTGGCACTCAGTGGTTTCAGTGTCAGAGAGGATGTTTCCAGATGTTGCTTCAAAATTTGCCATCAATGAGTTGATGCAGAGAAAAATACATAGTTGCTTTGAATTACATTTAAAAAATTGCTGCATAGGACAAAAAAGTGCAAAGTGATGCTGCATCACTGACCACCAAGTTCAATGAATGAGAACTGCATAGGACAAAAAAAGCTCGAGGGTTTAACTCTTGAATCCGTGTCTGCACTCCTCTGTTCTTTCCTCTCATGTTTGCACCATTATCGTAGCCCTGACCTCTCATATCAGCTATCTCAATTCCCATATCTTCCAGCTTTTTAAGAAGCACACTTGTCATACCAGCTCCTGTAGTATCATCAATGTCAATAAATTCTAAAAAATACTTGAACAGTCACCATTGCAGAGACATTTTCAATAGTTTGTTTTTACAAAATGCACCATTAAAGTCATCTGTTCCATATGGCTGATGTCAGGTGTGCAGTCCAGAATAATGGAGTAATATCTTGTTGACTTCAGTTCTGCCACAATCTTCTGTTTGACTTTTCTTGCCAGTAACTGTATGATCTCATTTTGTATTGGTTTTTTTTCCAAGGTAGTGGTGTGTACCTTTCTTGAGTTGTGACTCTTCTTAGATGCTTCTTGAATACAGCATCAAACTCAGCCATCAGCTCCCCAATTTTAAGGAAGTTTCAATTGTTTGGCAGGTACAGCTGATCTGATGTGCCACACAATGCTAGGTTTTGGGTAGCAAGCATTCTCACAATGCCAGTGAGCCTTTTCAGAATATTTTGTCAGTAAAGAGACTCTGATGCAATCTTCTCGTGATGCTGATCATCTCTGGTGGCCTTTACCTTAGTCTCATCTCAAGGTCTTTCCACCTATGGAATGCTCTCTGATGATTTTTCTGCCTTCTCATGGCATGCCAGATTTCTAGCAGATTTTTCCAGTCCTTTTGTTCCTGTAGAACCCAATGTGGCTGGAACATTAGACTGGAAGAGTTTGCAACAAAAACGGTATGCAGCATTCTGGGTTTTTGAGTACATAAGTCATGGCCTCTCCACTTTGTCACCATTGGGGATTTCACACCAATAATGTGTTGGATGGAAACTTCTATTTTCATTGTCTTTGGGGAACATGAAGTTTTTCACTTGCTGTGGCCCATGCAGTTCAAGGAAGTCCCTCAGGCTACTGCTCAAGTGGGTCCAGAGTCCTGGAACATCTAGACTTAAGGAACTAAACTCAGCAGCAGCTGTTTCTCGGGCCTCCCTCACACTCTTTTCTGATCTACCCTTTTCTTCAGGAATGTGCATGGATACATCCATTTGAGATGGAGATATGGATGCTGCAGTAGCTGCCAGGTCACCTGCACTCTGACTAATTGGAAGATCAGGTATCTTCTCACCACTCACATCCTCACTGGGGCTGGAAGGCTCACCATGAACAGTTGTGTTTATGTATCTCAGGAGAGCTCCTTCCTGCTTAGATAGAAAAGCTTCCTTTGCTTTCTTTCTTTTTCTGAATGCTGCCCCTGAGGGGAGTTTTTCTTCTTTCACTCATGACTGCTGTTCTGTGCCAGCTATAGTGGCTCTCAACACTCAGTAGAAAGAGACAAATAAGCAGACTGGTAGCAGAGCCTGAGTGAGAGAAGATATCAGCACCTTAAGGGCCTAACTGACTCCTACTACTTCAGTTGACTGCCTGTTCTCCTCAAGTGGGTTCAGGGAAGCAACAGGAAACAGGAAGCTCCCTGAGAAGCTGGTGTTAATCAGTCCAGGCTCTTGGGGTGCTAGAGAGGTTCCTCCCCCTCTGCCCCACAGCTGTTCCTGCTGCTTTCTGTTGTTCCCTCTCACCTTTTCTCCTGTCTGCCTGTTATGTCTCTTGTGCCCTCCTTCCTCCAGCACAGCACTCCACCGTCTCTGTGCATCTGGAGCAGAGAATACATGTGCACCAGCAGCAGACACAATTTTCTACACTCTGGATCCTAGTGGCTCCCCTCCCACAGTCTGGCATCTAGGCGTACATCTCAGTTCACCTCATGGTAAGGCCAGCCCTGTGCTTTGTTTCAGAATCAATAGACTAACATGACTAAGCAACCATTTCTTCCCACCAAAAACTGAACTGACGTACTAAATAAAATGTATGGAAAAACTGGATTTTCTTAAGGTGTGTGTGTGTGGGGGGGGGGGGAACAAAATGAATATGCTACCAAACTAGAACTTGCTTTATTTAAACAAACAAATCAAAACCATAATTTTTGTTTGTGGTGCACGCAACAATAGAAGTGAAGTACTGATTAATTGCTTTGGATGTTGCAGTAATCAAATTCACTAGATCAGTAGAAGAAACAATTGGCAAAAAGACTGCCTGCCTGCACATTTTTGTTTCTATTTGTTTTATAGCATTTTGAGAAGAATAAGGTTAGGATTTGCATTTATGGACACATTTTCCTCCAGCTCAGTGGAGGGGACAGGTGGATCAGAAATCAGAATCCCCTCGTCATTTCCCCATGCCCCGCCCCCTGCCTTCCCCAGCATGTGGGAAAACAAGGGCTGAGGATTCATTCTATGCTGCTCTGTGCCTATGAAGTAGCTCTATTCCTTTCTGCAGTCCTAAGTGTGGGGAGGAGAGAGGGGAAAGATTATTCTGTCCTCAATCTGCCTGACTATTTGAAGTTGGTGTGGAAGGTGAGAAAAGAAGGATTTGCTCCACTATCACTGCAGTTTGTGTATATCTTCCCTGTAGGCCCATCTTTTTGTTTGAGCAGATCGAACTTCGCTAACGTCTATCAATAGTGTTTTTTCCAAACATTAGCTTTTTCTGATGAGTAATAGATGTCTTTATTTTTCTGTATATTTTTATGGCTAAGCTCTGCCCACTGAAACCAGTGGAGGGATCAGGCATTTGTCTGACAAAGAATTCAGCTCTTGGTCTCCCACAGTAGGTTGCTAGTCATATACTGGGGAAACTTAAGGCCAAATTTTTCAAAAGCAGTATCTATTTTTATGCGCTCAGATTTGCTTCCTGTTCTTGTGTGAGTAGTCTTTGCTTGCTGAGAATGTGGATTTGTAGATGCAAATTGTGTACTCACAGAAGTGCCCAAAATTAAGCATTCAAATATCTGTAGGAGCAGTAACTTGGGGGTACAAATTTGGATGCACAAATCTGGGTAGCTTGAAGGCATTTTGAAAATTTGGCTCAAATATACATCATAAATGTCTCCGTACACATCTCTTGGGAAACAGAAGATTATGTGAACTTCCCCTTCCTTCCTCACATTTCATTTTTTCAGTAACTGAAAGAAATCCAAGTTCTCATGGTTTTAAAATGGACCAAGTCCAGGGGGATCAGTGCTCTCTTTTCATTATTAATCTAAAGGGCTACATACTTTACAACGTATAACTCTGCTGTTAAGAGAAAAGAGGGGGTGGGGGTGCTCACTTTAGGGAAAAAAAGGCCCTTTCCTGCTGAGATGCCTGTGATGCTAAGCATCTCTTTAACAATGATTTCATGGTGAATTGGGAGTGGGATAGTGTAAAGTCAGACAAGCCCACACTGTTCTCATGGACCAAGTGACTAAATGTGGGAGGAAAAAGAGGAGGCTGGCTGCAACCCCAGTTATGATCTGGCTCTGTAGTAGAATCAGTCTGCTAAACTCATTGCATTTTTATGCAATTTAGTCTGAGAGAAAGGAGAAGATCACTGAACCCTGACCCATCTGTGAGACTGGAATAATAACTAGAGAGACTTAGAGCTATCAACATTGGAGTGGCACAGCATTTAAATTAAAATAAATATTTAGTGTGTGTTTTTTCCTTTAGGATCATCTCATGCAAGATTTATTAGATGCCAGTGTTTAACTCAAGCGCAAATGTAGCTTTAATTAGAAAGGATATTTTTACTTAATGCTGCACAGCATCATTAAATGGTATTTGTAACTGAGAGTTATAAGCAGCTATGTCTGATCTGGATCAGACATTCCAACACTGTGATCCATGGATCACCTGTGGTCTGTGGTGAGTTGGCTGGCCACATAGTGGTGGCTATCGTTCCTGTTTCCAGCCAATAAATTGCATTAAAAGAAGCTAAAACACCATTACTTTTCTAATGTTACTCTTCCAAGTAAGCCTGTGCTATATTTGTCAGCGCTGTTATGTATTTGTGAATGGGAGCGGGGAGTGATCCAGGCAATCGTGTTGGGGTGGAGTGGTGGTCCACATGACATTGCATTAAAGATGAGGCCCTAACTATGAAAAGTATAAGAACCTCTGACCCAGATAAGTCAAATGATGACCCTATTTTTTAAATTTGTATTACAAATTGACCAGTTTGAAAATATTTTAGTATTTGTCCTACACTTAATACACAAGATGTGCTGCAGGAATGATTACATTAACATACATGTATCTTGATTAGATTCACATCATCTTTAGGCCCTATCCCAACAGTAGTACCTCTGTGATTGTTTTTAGAAATAATATTTGATTTTTCTAAGGCTGCAGCAGATATCTGGGATATTCTGGTTATTTTCTTTTTAAAAAAATCCATGTGCGGAGAGGGGAATATGGGTGGATAGACTACTTATTTGTGGATCCAAGATGGGATAATTTTTTTCTTTCAGTGTCACAAGGTAGTGAAATAGAAAGCAGTCCACAAAACGCACAGATCCAGCCAACTTCTGTTTTCATGTAGGTTTCTTTAGAAATTCCAAAGAGACAGTAATCACCTTTTAAAGAGCTGTGTGCATTTCATCCATATTCATTTTGTTTGGTGTTTTCTGAATTCTTTGTATTATGTTGTCAGTCTCTAAAGCTGGAGGATTTTTTCTCCTGCAATAGAATCCTAGAAATGTAGGGCTCGAAGGGACCTTGAGAGGTCATGAAGTCCAGCTACCTGCACTGTGGCAGGACCAAGTAAACTTAGGCTATCCCTGAGAGGTTTGTCCAGCTCATTTCTAAAAGCTTCAATGATGGGGACTCCATGACCTATTCCAGAGTTTAGAAATATCTAACCTGAATCTCCTTTGCTGCAGATTAAGCCCATTACTTCTTGTCCTACCTTCAGTGGATATGGAGAATCAATTGATCATCAGCCTTTCACATACTGGAAGACTATCAGGTTTCCCTATTAGTCTTCTTTTCTCTGGACTAAACATGCCCAGTTTTTTTAAAACCTTTTATCAGTTTTGTTGCTCTCCTTGGACTCTTTCCAGTTTGTCCACATCTTTCCTAAAGTGTAGTGCCTACAATTGGACACCTTTCTCCAGCTGGAGTCTCCCCAGTGCTGAACAGAGCAGGACCATTACCTCCCATGTCTTACATACAACACTCCTACTAATAAATCCCAGAATCTTATTAGCCTTTTTTGCAGTTGCAGCATGTTGACAACTCATATCCCATTTGTGGTGCCGTATAACTCCCAGATCCTTTTCAGCAGTACTATCACCTAGACAGTTATTCCCCACTTTGTAGTTGTGCATTTTATTTTTCTTTCCTAAGTGAAATATTTTGCACTTGGCTTCACTGAATTTCATCTTGTTGACTTCAGACCAAGCCTCCAATTCATCAAGATCATTTTGAATTCTAGTCCTGCCCTCCAAAGTGCTTGAAACTCCTTTCAACTTAGTGTCCTCTGCAAACTTTATAAGCGCACTTTCTACTCTATTCAAGTATTAATGAAAATATTGAATAGTATTGGACTCAGGACTGACCCCTGCACAATCCCACTAGATATGTCCTCCCAATTTGACAGCAAACCATTGGTAACTTTGTTTTGAGTATGATCTTTCATCCAGTTGTGGTCTATATGACCTTACTATTCAGTGGGTGCACATTTCCCTAGTTTGCTTATGAAAATGTGATATGGAACTGCATCAGAAGCCTTGCTAAACCCAAGGTACTTCATGTCTACTGCTTCTCCTTTATCCAGTTCCTTATAACCTTGTTGTTTTCCAGATGCTTGCAGATTGTTCAATAAACTGCTCCAGTATCTTTCCAAAGGTATGCAAGTTAGGCTGACTGGTCTATAATTCCCCAGGTCCTCCTTGTTCCCTCTTTTTAGAGATAGGTACTATGTTTGCCTTTCTCCAGTCTTCTGGGACCTCTTCTGAGCTCCAGAAGTTCTCAAAGATTGCTTTGGCTGGTTCCTTAAGTACCCTTGGATGAATTTCATCAGGCACTGCTGACTTGAATATCTGTAATTTATCTGAATATTCTTTAACCTGTTCTTTTCCTATTTTGCCTAGTGTTTCTTCCCCCTGGTTGTTAATATTGTGTTGAGTATCTGATTCTACTTTTTAGTGTAGACAAGGAAAATAGGCATTAAGCACCTCAGTTTTCTTGATGTCATCAATTATTAGCTCTCCTTCCTTGCTAAGTAGAGGACCTACACTAGGAGCAAGAGAGAGACGAAGGTAAGTGTATTTAAAGAACATCTTACTGCCTTTTGTTTCTTGCAAGGTGTAACTCGTTTTGTCCCTACATACATGTGCTGTTTTGTACTCCTCCTTATCCTTTTGACAATGTTTTTACTTTTTGTAGCATTCTTTTGATTTTCACATTATTAAAGAGCTCCTGATGGAGCCATACTGGCCTCTTACTATTCTTCCTTTTTCCTTTGAATCAGAATAGTTGACAGTTGTGCCTTTAATATTGTCTCCTTGAAGAACTGCCAGCTCCCCTGAACTCCTTTTTCCTGTTGGCTTTTCTCCCGATGGGACCTTATCTACCAGTTCTGTTTTAGTCTCTCTCTTTTTTTTTTTTTTTTTTTTTTTTTTTTTTAGAAGTTCATTATCCTATTCTGCTGCTCTCTCTCCTTCCTTTCCTTAGAATCATGAAATCTATCATTGCATGACTGCTATCACCCAAATTGCCTGGAATGTGAAAGGTTAACTCGCTTCTGTTAGCTGAGAAGAATGAAGACTCTTTCAAATTGTGAAGCTGCTTATTTTTATTCTGATTTACAAGGATGTTTTATGAAACAAAGATATTTTCTAGGATAGCATCTGGCTTCAGCCTTCAGGTTCTGTCTAAGTGTTTTCACTGTCATCTGCTTACATGCAGCTGGAAGGGTATGTAACCTGGGTGCTTATTTAAGATGCTGATGTGCCTTCTATGGAGCACACAGAACTGGTTTCACTGAAAGGAATATATTAAGATTATCAGTGATTCTTTTCAATAGGTTGAGCTTACACCAATTCCTTTTGTTGAGAAAATGCCTTATCCTGAAAGTCTCTCTGATCTTCTGTACAACAGAAAATACTGTGTTCTGCCATTACCAGAATGGCTTTGTAAATGGGGGTTTGGTGTGGGTTTTTGTTTTTGTGTTTTCCCCCCCTGGACTACATTAATTCCAAGTGTATGTGCTGACAAACAGAAAAACGTTCATTTGAAAATTATTTTTGTTACACTAATTTATAAATAGAGGAATCCCTTTGAGTTGTCAAAACCTTATTGGAGTCGTTGTCCCCCTTTTGTGATGTGCATAATATAATTTTTCCACCTGGGTAGACAGGAGCTAGTAACTGAATGCGTCAATAACAGGAGAAACAAAATTCAGTCTCAAACCACACCATAAAATATTTTCAGTAATTTGAGACTTTATAAGGTGTAACATTCAGTTGACTTATTATTTAAAGGAATATATATAATTGGGTAAAAATGTCTATTTTCTCTTAGCTGCCCACACTGAGGAAGAGAGATGCAGAAGGGCTGAGATTAGAACTTCTAGTCACAGGCAAGCAAATCTGAGGTTCAGCTGTGAAAAATGGACCTTTTTCGGCCTTAAGTTTCCCCACTACTGTGCATTTCAACAGTTTGTGTTTATAACAAGGAGAAATTCTGTCCCTAAGATTGGTATCATTTATAAATGTTGGCACTTTCCTTCATGGTTAAAATATATTTATTCAAGATATTTCCTTTAGGAATAATTCCGAGTGGAAAGGAGTCAGAGGGTGGGAAATTGTGTGTCTAACATTGGTTTTAGTAAGAGCCATTCTCAAGGTGGTAAGAACAGCAACAGAGGGGGAAAAAATGGTAGCATTCACCTGATGTTTTGAGGATGCACATCACATTAGGTGTTACTGGAGGAAAAAAATGCAAATAACAAATGTTGTGTGCAACAATGTTTTGTGTTTATAAAAATGTATTAATTCCCTTTCCCACAAATGAGGCTAAAATGCATGACACTTTAAATATGTAAAGGTATGATTATGCTTACAATTTGTTTGCAATAATTAGCATGCCTGCAGCAATTTTGCATATTTAGAAAATATTTTAAAATATTTTCTGAATAAACCTAGTGTATGGGGGTGGGGGTGGGAGGCTTTATTATTCATTCCTATGGATAACTGATGTGGAGCTGCCTGCTGAGCGAAGTGTTAATTCAGGATGCAAAAATCCTTAACTGTGTATCTTGAATTTCGCCAGAAGTTTAAATGTACCCTGCAGAGGTTTGCTCACATAGACAATATATATTGAAACCTCAACTGAGCCTCGAGGACATGATCTCTCATGTTTTATTAGAGGCCGGTTAACACCACACTATTGTGTGCTAGCCCTTCTTGGCAAATGTTCTGTTAACTATCAGTGGGGTTTCAAGTGTGGATTGTGATGGTATTGACTGCTAGAGTCAAGATGCTGTGGTACACACCCCTTATTTGCAATTTTATATATTCAGCCTATTTCATTTCAGTAATCACAGTGCAACAATCAATTTTTCGTCACTTCTGTTCTTAAGTAACAGTGGTCCTGGAGCATATTTTTGTTCTTGCTTGCTAAGTGGGTTTACACACAGTTCAATTCCTCCTTTTTGGCTGCATTCTGCCATTATATCTTCTAGACGCTAGACATGGATCTGCTCAGGCTCCTCACAGCGACAGACACCTGCTGCTTTTAAATTTGTGTGTGAATTTATTGCAAGATGTAGTGCTGGCAAGTGGCCGTTCTCAGTAGGTTGCTATTCTTGTGATACGTAGAGGACAAACAAAGCACATGCCTGTAGTATATAAAATCCTTTAATAATCTAAGACCTGGGAGCCTTAAAGGAATTTTTGCATGTGTCCCATGAGCAGAATTTCTCATTATCCCGAGATTTAATCTGGATCCAGATGAGGGTCTGAAGAGGAGAGGCTTCTAAGAAGGTCTGAAGCTATGGTGCTCCTCACCTAAGGTCATCCATCTTTTGCTATCTTGAAACTTTTAAGTCCTCCTTATTTGGGTCTTTTTATCAATGATGGTTTAGCTTCCTGTTTTTG
Source organism: Chelonoidis abingdonii (assembly GCF_003597395.2). Taxonomy (NCBI): domain Eukaryota; kingdom Metazoa; phylum Chordata; order Testudines; family Testudinidae; genus Chelonoidis; species Chelonoidis abingdonii. The sequence goes on from NC_133770.1 coordinate 189,966,089, forward strand.
TTTATATTTGTGTCACGGATTGCAGGCTACAGTTGGACCATTTGACCCTGTATGATTATTTATTGAAGTTTTTATTTTATGTATAGTGCCAGACACCTTTTGGCACTTTACATAAATAAAGTAAAAGTTGCCATCAGCTATGAGATGGTGGATAGTTGAATTAAGATTGTGGATTTGAGTGCAGGTCAGTGCACAACCTCCACTTATACCTATCTCTGGTTTGTAGGGATTCCATGCCCTAGTCTGACCATTATCTCAGCAGCACCATGTCTGCTCTGCAAACAGCACTCTAATTCTTATTTTCAAGAATGCCAAATTAACTTAAAAATTGTATATTTAATAACCTATTAGAATGTTTTTAAATTGACATTTTTATCATGTTAGTGTGTCTTTGAATTTATTTATTTTTAAAATTTTCTCTTAAATGCTCCCTAAAATTATTACAATAAAACATCTTATAATCTATAAGTAGGGGCAACTAAGTCTGAACTTTTTTGAATTTCTTACAGGCTTCAAGCTGCATTATTAAAATACTTATTTGTCAATAAAATGGAATTAAACAGCCTTCTAAGTATCAATACAAAACAAAATATATCTTTGAGACCTTTCATCCTGAAGGATCCCGAAGTACTTTGCAAACCAGATAGTACCACTGAAATATTGTCACTGCCAGGATTGAAAATGTGTATAGTTGAAGGGGAGGATATTTTGGCGAAGGATGAAGAAGCAAACACCTGATAAGTAAAGTACTTTAGGGATCTCTAACATTGTTACAGACAAAGTTTCACACATGGCCTCACAAGAATGACCAGTTGAATTGATCATACCAAGATTTGAATCTGTGGTTCCAGGAATTTGAGGGACAGGTCTACACTACAGCTGGGATCGAAGCTGTGAGATCAATCCATCGGCAGTCAATTTAGCGAGTCTAGTAAAGACCCTCCAAATCGACTGCAGATTGCTCTCCGGTCAACCCCTGTACTCTACCCCCGATGAGAAGAGTAAGTTAATGGGAGATTGTCCCCCATCAGCCCCCCACAGTGTAGACCCCGTGGTAACTCAACCTAAGGTACATCAACTCCAGCTACGTTATTCACATAGCTGGAGTTGCGTAGTGTAGGTCTATTTACCGCGTTAGTATAGCCTCAGTATTTTGCACCCTAATGCTTAGTCCATTCAGTCAGTATACCTTGGGCATAAACCTATCTCTCCCTGTATATACCATGCTGTTTGGGTTGCTTTGATTATGTAATTCCCGGAAGTTGCTGGCTGGAAAGCTGCTACATCAGCCAGTAGTCACTATCTCTTTTTAGGAAGTACTGTTTCTGGAAGTGGCATCAAAAAACGGGGTAATGCCTGCTGCTGTTCTGAAAAGTGACACTAACAAAATTTCTGCCTGTTTCTGAAAAAGGATCTTCTACATGGCCCTGCAATAAATCTTGTTCTTATCCTGTTCAATCAATGAACATTACCAGACCCTTCAAAAAGTAATTAAAATCTTAGCATACTGTTTAGATTATGGCAATGTTGTATTTCACTAGACAAATATTATATAATGGTTACATTTGGACTTTGTCATCTTTATTTTCCCCAGTAGCATCCTACGGTGGCCTTTAAAAGAAGGTATCCTGTTAAGAGTCTCTGTGGGTGGTCAGAAAACAGAAGACTGAGTTACAAAGGCTCTTGTTTGTTTTGGGTGAAGGCTTCAAAGGCTCACAGACTTCCTTACATGATGATGCAGTCAGGAAATACAATAGGGAGTGAGAGGGAAAGAATTTGCTGAAGCTGTTTTATATAAAATGGAACTTACAGATGCTATCCTTCTTGTGTTTGAGCTGCAAGCTAATATGGTCACGGATTTTTCTTTGGTCTAGGTGTCTTTGATGTTTGTATCAATTGGCCTCAATAAAGATTCCAGGGTTTTTGTACACATTCACTTTGGAAATGTAAAATACAATGATGCATTCATAAGTCAAACTGTAAACAGTGTATCAAAGCTGAGTGATTTAATGTACATATTTGAGGTGCTTGATGCTGGGACACATTCCAGTCCATATGTTCTGCAGATTCCTATTAGTAAAACTCTCCAGCTGCAGTTTGTGACAAAAGTGTGGGTTAGGGCTTAAAGCTGTAGTTTTTTTTTTTTTGTACAATTTAAGGAATTACCTAATCAGCTCCTTCCAGTTCTCAGAATTAGTCACTCATGCATCTTGCCTAGGATGGTCTGTGTCTGTAGAGCTTGTGATTTTGGTGTACATCGTCTGTTAGTCATTTTATTACATAAAGTTAAGACACATTTCTTAAAGTTAATCATCATTTTCATTTGGTACTGCACTTCTACAGACAACTTTAGGAACATAGGTCTTCATATTAAAAACTATTCAGAAAGGAATAGCAAATATAATAATGCCACTATATAAATGCATGGTGCACCCACACCTTGAATACTGTGTCTAAGTCTGGTAGCTCCATCTCAACAAAAATATAGTGGAACTGGAACAAGGTCAGTGGAGGACAACAAATATATGATCACGTGTATGGATTGGCTTCTATACGAGAAGAGGCTAAAAGGATTAGGGCTGTTCAGTTTAGAAAAGAGACTATTAAGGGGGAATATGATGGAAGTCTATAAATTCTTGAATGGTGTAGAGCAAGTGAATAGAGAAGTGTTGTTTGTTTACTCTTCCACACAACACAAAACCGAGGGGTCACCCAATGAAAATAATAGGCAGAGGTTTAGAGCAGGTTTCCCACAATTATTCTATGGAACTCATTGCCATAGGATGTTGTGATTGCCAAAAGTATAACTGGGTTTGAAAAAAACTAGATATTTTCTTGGAGGACAGGACTATCACTGGATATAATCCAAGATGGCTAGGGAGTAACTCCACTCTTCGGGGTGATCCTAAATCTATGACTGCCAGAAGCTGGGAGGGCAAGATGAATAGATCTCTCCAAATGACTCCATTCTGTACACTTCCCCGTGAGCCTCTGGTACTGAAATTAGACAAAGGTTTCTCACAGTCAGAGGAGTGTAGCTCTGCAACAGCCTTCCAAGGGACCAGTGGGGGGGCAAAAAACCTAACTGGCTTCAAGACTGAGCTTGATAAGTTTATGGAAGAGACTGCCTACAATGGCATGTGGCCCATCTGCAGCTACTAATAGCAAACATTCCCATTGATGGGCTCACTAGATGGGGAGGGCTCTGAGTTCTTTCCCAGGTGTCTGGCTAGTGAGTTTAACCAATATGCTCAGGGTCTGATTGACCACCATATTAGGGTCAGGAGGGAATTTTCCCCTGGGTCAGATTAGCAGAGACCTTGGGATTGTTTCACCTTCTGCATCGTGAGGCATGGGTCACTTGCAGGTTTACACTAGAGTAAATGGTTGATTCTCTGTAACTTGAACTCTTTAAATTATGATTTGAGGACTTCAATAACTCAGTCAGATGTTATGGGTCTATCACAGGAGTGGATGGGTAAGGTTCTGTGGCCTGCAATGTGCAGGTCAGACTAGATGATCACGATGGTCCCGTCTGGTCTTAAAGTCTATAAGCCCTAAGCAAAACTATGGATCCCTTGTTCTCAGACCCAGCTCCACCATAGCCTGCACTCTCATGTCCCTTCTCCCCCCTCTACCCCCAATCTTCCCTGCCCTAAGCAGAGTTCTGGTGCAGGAGAGAATCATTTAGTTCTCATAGTCTCATCACAAGGATTAACTTCATCACCATGTGTGCTAGAAAATTTAAAAAAAATGACTTGAAAGCTTAGTTTGAGGAGCACGAGATGGCATCATGCAGGAAACATAGTCTTACCCAGCTGCTGTGAATTGTCCCTGTTCAGTCCAACTGTATTTTCAAAGTGAAGAAATGGTCTTTATGAAATTATTTAAACCATAAGAAATTTTCTGGTATATACTTGTGCTTGTAATAATAACATGAAGGACATTGCCTGCAAATGACTTTTTTTTTTTTAACCTTCTTATGCCTGGATTCAAAGCTATGCTATATGACCTACTAATATAACACAGCAAGATCTCCAGACTCAGGTTCAAATAATTCATTTTACAAAATAGAAGCCAACCTCTGTAAAGTTTATATTTTTCCTGTATGCCTCAAGAGCAACCTCACCTGTGAGGTGAAGAGACCACCTTTCATGGAGAGAATGGACAAAATCAGTCATTGACTTTCTTAGTTCATTTCTGGACCCCTGCTAAGCAAACATTGCAAATAAAGCCAAGATCTAGTTGCTGGGCTCAGTTTATGAAATAACAAAAGGAACAACTTGAAATCATCTAATATATTTCTCTTGGGACCTTATTTGCATGAGGTTTTGCTAGAAGTGAATGATCTGAGCTAGAGCTACAAAAGCACCTAAATTGCACCAGTTTATATGTAGAATGGCTTGAAACTGAAACATACAACCAAGCCCTCATCAAAAGAAAAGAAAATGGCAAAGCTGTATATGAAGAAAGCTTTCCATGGCCTATTAAGCTCATTTAAAATAATATCTTTATTACACATCTGTCAAACCCACAAAGCAAAGATTTCAGAGCTAAAGTTGAAAATCTGGACTCAAGCTCTGGGCCAAATTCATCCCTAATGTAAGCCTATTAAAGACAGAAGTTAAGTTTGGAATTACTTTGGGGTTTTCTGCTTAATGCAATCCAGTTCTCTCCTGCCCTGTACCTTGCATAGTCATTTACGCATTTGCAAAGTTAGTACAAAGTCACTAGCAGCAAGTCACTATTAAATCAGAATTCCCCATTCATTTAAACCTGTGATAGCATTTTATACTCACTTTTCACATGTAAATAACTACACAAGGTATAAGGGAGCAGAGAATCAGGACTACTGAAGTGCCATACTTAAGTTTTGCACAATTTGTTTTTAAAAAGGGTACACTGAAAAGGTACATTTAAAAATGGTAAATCTGAAACACAGCAGTGGTGAATCACACACTGTATGTATGAAAGATCACTCAATAGCCTGAATCACATGAAGAATTTATAAGAGCAAGTTAAAGCATGAGTCACTAACGATACTCAGTCTAAACTGTGGCTCTTCTAGTTTTTATGGACTTAAGTCAAAGACTTCAAAAACTATTTTTGAATTTGTATAGATTAATTTCCATAGGTATTTTTCATTTTTATTTAAAAAAGAAAAATCCTCAAAGAGTGCTCCAACATAACTAACCTCTTAAACTCCTTAGATAAATATTTACTTGATTCAAATTAATGTCTTTTGGCAAAGTATGCACAGACTTTTAAAGCTTGCATTATTAACTAGATTATGTTTGTGTGTATTCAGGGGCTTTTCAATAAAGTATTTCTTTGACCCATCAGTCTGATTAGTAATATAAAAATGCACACCCACAAAAATGTACACCGACTTATTTTTAGATTATATTCAAATGTGTAGTTCTATTTCTCTCATCATTGAGCATCACTGCCACTTTTCAGACCTTAATGTCTTTTCAATTCATTGTTTCTCTAACTTAAGTATCAAAAGGACAGATCCTAATTAAATGCAAAAATTGAAGGGAGTGTGTTAAAAGGGGGATTTGAGCACAGAGAACTTCTGAAGTCATGAAACTTCTAGTTCCTGCCCTTCTAACAACTTTTAAAATGCTTGCATTTTAAGGAAAAAGAATGAGATTCACTACTGAATTATAAACACAATTTTAAGTTTTGCATTAGAGCACAGTACAGCTAAATTAGAGCTCACTTGGGGAGGAGGGGGGAAGTTTCCTAATGGAAACTCTGACAAATCTTTAACTGTACCAGCATGAATAGGGTACTACTAAAACTGTAGAATCCATACCAGTCTCAAAATAGATGGATTTGGGTAATCCATGATCTTTAGTGTCAAAATGATGCCACAAATAGCAATTAAACTAATCCCATTTAGATCTAACATTGAATTAAATGTATTTTCATTTTAGAAGGATAACAATCAGAACAATGATAAGCATTCTCTCTCTGCCATTTCAGTATTCATTTATTGAACCCTTTTAGCTCAACCAGAATACGGGGGAGGTCATTTGACTGGGATGGTTACTTCTGTTGCCAACTCACTCTCTCTCTCTCCACATACCTATAAAGGACATGTTGCCCTAAATGAGGATAATTATTTCTGCATAGTTGCTGTCAGCACTGTGTTCCCAAAGAAAGACTCAACTTTGAGAGATTCTGGTCAGTGTCACAGCTAAACCTGACTGGAGAGGCATAGTGGATAGAGCACTGGACTGGAATTCAGCTGGTTAATATCACTCCCTCACACAAAGAAATCCATATGCAATGGGGGGAAATCCTGTTCAGTCTCTGTGGGTTCCCTTTTTGCTATTCTGCTGTACGAATAGGGGGAGGTTTTCATAGAGAAGGCCAGCGGTTACATACCTCCTTTGTTGCAATGGACAGGGTGCACAGGGACAGGGGTTCTGTAGCTACACAGATATTTTTATTCACCCCTACAACTAAATTGCTTGTAAGGGCTGTCTTATAAATATCTTTTTTAAAATCTGAGATAAAAGTAGTATTGTACACATTAGATGGGCATTTTTACATGCATCTCCATTATCACCAGAAAAAGACAAGTGGTGTAGTATCTGCTTCAATATTTCTCTTGTGCAAAATAAATTTACATAAAGTTTTTCCAACAAAACTAATTCCCTCTGAGTGAACAAATACCCAAAAGAGGGACCCAACAATAAACCAACACAGGTACTAAGTCTTCAGAGACTATTATAAAACAAACTAGTAAAATTATCCCTTTTCTCCATAGCTATTACCTAGAGATGGGCACTTTGCATGTTAAAAAATAGATAGTTTTAAAAGAAGAAAAATTAAATGGACTTCATTAGAGTTGACAGAGTGGCATCCTTTGGAACAAAGTACTTTACGACAGATTTTATCTGCACAAATCTAACAAAAAAAATTTTTGTGCAGAACCGATCAAATGTGAAAATTACTAAATTTTCTCTGGAGCCAAGGCTACAGCCATTTGTGGCTTGGCTAAAAGGGACCTGAAACTCAAGGAAGTCCCTCACCCAATTCTTCAGATTCCTGACACTGTGTTCCCAATTCTGAAAGGTCACAATAGTCATCTCTACTACTTCCTCTCGCTCTCATGAAGGCAATCACTTTCACAATATCTATCCACTAGAGCAAGGGTAGACAACCTATGGCACACGTGCCAAAGGCGGCATGCGAGCCAGTTTTCAGTGGCACTCACACTGCTGGCTGTGTTCATATTTTTTGATAAGACTTTATATAGAACATATCAGGAATGGTATAAATAGCAGATCCATGGCCAAAAGCAGCTGATGACTTTGAAAATACCTCACAGTTAAGGCCCATATACCTATGCTGGGCTATTTGTGCAGGTAGGTGGGTTTTGGTCAGGCTGAGTTTACGACGCATGAGTTTAAACAGCCTGATTCACTGTGGGATTGCATTTAGGAGGAAGGGCAAATGGTCATGTGTTAATAGACTAGTGACTTTCATCCGCAATGGCAGCAACACAGTAGAAACTGACTCAACTGAAGCTATGTTGAGATCAATCCTGAAACAAGCCTAGCCAGCATCTCGCAAATTAAGAAGTTGTATATGGACATGGAGCATAATCTGTCCCAGCATGACTGTAACAACTAGTATTATGACAAATTTGTCTTGGATATGGGCTACTTAAAATGTAGGTATTTCCTTCTATATCCTTTCTTCTATTTAAATTCTAAAAATCTTTTACATATTTTATCCTGCCAATATTCTTTAAAAAGAAAACTGGCAAAAATTTGACCTTCAGCCCCAATACCATGGGCTGCAATTCCTGATGTGCCTGAATTCCACAAAATGTCAGATGCAACCAAGTCTTACCACCTACATGACAAATTGCAGGAGTTATTAATCTCATTGAGAATGACCTTCACATTTTTAAAAGAAGTCCTCCACCTTGATACAGCTACAAATGGAAAACAACTACAAACAGAAAACAGATAGGGAAAAAAATATTATTTGCAAGCTTCCAAACAAGTACTTCAAACAAGTGAAAATAAATAAGATGTCAAATACTATTTTTTTAAACAGATGCATGTGTCCTTTTGACCTGCCACTCACAAAAATAAGGCTTAGGTATCAGTACAGAATACGGAAATAAATATTTTGATTAGAAAAATCTGTTTTTATAGTCTGTTATCATTAAGATTAAATGCACTTTAAATGTGTTTAATGTAAAGTAAATGGCTTGAATTGTAAGACCATAAGTAGGTTAATAGACTGTAGGTAATTAATTGTAAGTATATTTGATGCTAAAATCATGATAAACTTGAATATGGGCCTAAGATTACATGCAAGAGTTTAACTATTGTTTAAAATGTAGTATTTTGTAGGATGCATTTTAGTAATAAATGATTAATTTATTTTTGCAATTTAAAAGGCCTAGCTTAGATGTTCATCAGAAACATGAATACATTTGTTCGAGGAATGCTTTTTCTAAAATTTTAGAAATGCGACAATATATTGTATATAACCGTAAGCTGATGTGGAATTTTTATTCTCATTACATTAAAGGCCTTTAAATTGCCAGAGCAGCATAAAGCGAGTTTGATGCAAATAAGACTCAAGCCCTATATTCTTTAGAGACATATTGTGGGGTCTTTTTTTATTTTATTTTTTTTTAAAGTAATAAGATATTATGCACCTTAAACTACCACATTCTCGAGTGTCGCTGATTTCTGCTAGTATAATGGGTATCGGCTATTTATAACGTTCTTATTTATGAATGTGTTATACCAAAGTTCATTTAATAACTGGCAGAATGACCCAAGTCTGAAAGCCTGACAGAAATTAAAGGCATTTGATTTCCTGCACTGATTTGATCCTGTTTTCTACATAATAGAAATCAAGTTGGGTTTTATTTCTGCTGTGACATCCACTATCAGAGCAGAAGTTCTACGACAAAAGAATTGCTACGGTGAAGCATGTACCCCTGCCTTTAGCAGAAAGCTTACAAATTATTTTCTTTAAAATCAAATCTGTTTTCATGTGCAGTATTCCAGGAAAAAAAGAAAAATTTAAAAAACCCTCAGAGAATATAACAATCAGACCTTCCCAAATGCAACTGTAATTTACCTCTGTCTGATCTTTCATATTTCTTTGATCAAAGACCATGTTATTTTCAGTAAGTTACAGAATTTTTGAAGCGCTAACTTAAGAGTCAGTGCTGCATTGTGCTGAGCTTTGGGAAGCTGATGTGAGGACATGTAAAACAATCTCCAGTTACATTTAAGAGAACCCCAGGTCCTCTTGAAATGGAAAATGGGTAACTATTCCCAAAAAAATTAACTGTACTTGATTTTTCCTATATAATTAGATAACTGAAACGCAAACCAGCCAATTTAGCCTGACTTGCACTAAAATTTTGGGAAATTAAGTAGCAAAGTGACAACAACTGTCAAAGTTGAATACATTTAAAATATGTTTCCTAGAATGGTCTGCTTCCGTCAGAATCTGCTTTGGCCAAGGACAGGACTGAGGCTCAGGATCACAGTGTGGATAAAAATAGATTTTTTTTAAAATCAGCTTTTTGCTTAAAATGTAGTACAGAAAAAGAGTTTGTACTTGGGATTATGTCTGTGGTCACTATCCTTGGACTTCATGTGTTCTTGGAGTCTCCAAATTTGGAACAAGCACCAGAGGTGATTTTTCATGCTGTTGAGCTTGAAACTGTAGCAAGATAACAAGCTGCTGGCTGCCAGTGCCTGGACAAGCCGCCGGCCCACCAAGCGCCAGGCTGGTCCCTCAAGTTGCCAGCCCCTCCTGGCCCTGAAGGCTGCCCCTGCCAGGCCTGAGCTGCTAGCGTCCCGAGTGCCAGCTTCTTCCACCCCTGAAGGCCCCCCTCCCCACCAAGCTGTCAGCCCCAGAGTGCCTGGCCAAGCCTCCTCACTCCACCGGCCGCTTGCTCTCCCTGTCCCAAGGAGGAGGGTCGTGGTGAGCAGTAGGGACCTTCGGGGAGGGAGGAGGTGGAGTGGAGGAGGAGGTGGGGGTCTCAGAAGGGGTGGGGCCACCACAACCCAGGTGTCCCGCGGCGGGTTAGCAGCAGTGCCAGGGGAAGGCTAAGCCTTCCCTGGTGTATTGTGCCCCCTGCCCATGATGCCTGTTAAGAATAGTTAGAACTCTAAACATTCTTGCTTTGGTCAGAGGGAGTTAAAACCTCAACCTTAAATGAAAATATTCTTAAGTGTGCTGGTATCAGAGGTGTTATTGTAAACTTTATAAAAGAGAGCCAGATATTTGTGAGTGGATTTCATATGCTTCATTTCTTACTAATACAGAAATAAAATTGAGAGCAATGCAGCTAATCCCTTAGATTGTACAGGGAATGATGCTTTGCTTTCTCTATTTAGGGTGAGACTGACAACTGAGGTAGCTGTATCACAGTGACAGAACACTCCTCCATGTGTTACAGATTGCTAGGAAATTGGATAGGACCTCCTGTGAGAAATTGTCTCTCACCTTAGTCCAGGATAGTTCTGTGATATACATAAGGGGGGGAAATGTGTGATATGGGTTTTATTTAAAATAAAATGTGTAGTGGTGTTCATAAAATCAGTCTCCCAAGTATATTATTTAGTAGTACCTTTTCAGTGCCCTAGGAAGCATGATTTGCCCACCAGGTTTAAGGAGACATGCTAGCAAATATGGAAGAAGATTGCATTGAATCTGCAAGGTTAATTTAATAGCTTACCGTATGCTTATTCTCTCTAGTAATCAAGGAAATGTATCTAACATTAACACAGTAGAATCTGAGTAGTTTTACCAATTTAATACTTGATTAGAAAAATAACTTTTTTTCTGCTGTGTTGTCACTTTTCTGAGTTGCAGAAGCTTGTCTTATTTGTGTGATGATAATATAGCCAGAATATAAATCTGGAGAACGTTGTGTCCAAAATTAAAAAATATTTTTTATACGAAGACAGTTTAGGAAGATAGAGCTTTCCAACTGAAATTAAAAATAGAACAAAGCTTTGAGAAAAACCATATGTTTCACATTTAGAATAAACAAGTCATTCTCTCTGTAAAATATAACCGTTTGCAAACCATTCTTCCTTTTCCTATGAGAACCGTAAAGCTGCTTTTTCTGCTTTCAGTGTAAATGAACAAGAACAAGCATCTCTCTGGACGCAGCATAGGAGACAGATCTTTAAACTTAAATGGCTTTTATTTTTATTCCATTTCATAGCAGACATATCTGGTGAATTCATTGCTGGTTTCTGCTTTAATTATTATTTATCATTATGATTTATTTTTCATTTGTTTTGCCGTGAGTTTTCTATCCAAAATGAAGTCATCCTGATCTCATTAATTAATACACCACAATTCTGTCTGAATTTGTGGAATAAAACACTTAATTAGCTATACAACACAGAGCCATCCCAAAATAATAATTTCAGTGGAAACATATAAACCAGTTTTAGCAAATCTTTATTTTTCTGCATCAGTTTATTGGTGTCCTATTGAAAGTTAGTTTTGTGGTTTTGCATAATTTGACATGCCTATATTTCTCTTTTAAATGTACAGGGAATTGGCCATATCTCTTCCTTTTGCCTGGTTGCTGAAGCATTGTCACAGGACAGCAAGGATTGATGAATATTCTTCAGGTAGGAAACTGGCTATATGCTTTTTAGTGTGGAGGTTCATTAATTTTTCCCACAACTTTGCCTTCCATTTTTTTCTGGCTATATTCCAATAGTAGTTGTATTTATGTTACAGCAACAAAATGCCAGTAAAAATATCAAAAAGTTCCATCTCTTGCTCTTTACATATGTCTCTATTTAAATCTGTGAGAACTTTTTTTAAAAATGTGGTGACTCTGATAACATATGATACAACAAATTAATAACTGAAGGATTTACCAGTTAGTCTGTTTTATCTTCTTTTGTTAGCCCACCTGTCCAAATGGAATCTAGTTGCTTCAGGATGTGCTGCAGAAAGCTCTGCTTTGCTGACCCAGTCTGGGTGTGCACAGAAATGTAGTGGAATTTGTCCCTTTACTGAATATTTTTCCAGTTCTTTCATATAGGATGTTTGGGTCATAAACACCAGTCCTTCAGTTGAAAGATCAGATAAGTGGCTGTATTTTTTTTGAAAATGCTAGTGCAGCTGCATGGATGAACTGACTGGGGGCACTACAGTATATTTAGTGCCTCCCTCTCTGCAGGGCCGGCTCCAGGCACCAGCGAAGGAAGCAGGTACTTGGGATGGCCAATGGAAAGGGGCGGCACATCAGGGTCTTCGGCAGCAAGTCCCTCAGTCCTTCTCCTCCTCTTTGAGCTGCTGCTGAAGTGCCACCGAAGAGGAAGAGAGGGAGTGAAGGACCCGCTGCCGAATTGCCGCAGAAGAATGAAGCGGCATGACTGAACTGCCACCGAAGTGCTGCTGATTGGCTTTCTCTTTTTTTTTTTCTGCTTCACTCCTTGCGGCGGCAAAAAAACTGGAGCTGGCCCTGCCTTTCTGGACACACAATCCTATCACCTCAGTAAGAAACTATATGGTTTGGGCCACTGTTGTCATGTGTGGATTTCTGAAGGTGTTGAACAATTCACTGTCATCTGAGATCTCTTAAGTGTGACTAATGTTCACATACAAGAAACTTATTCTTTTAAAGACATTTATGTCTATAAAAGGTTTGCATAAGAGTATTCCTACATATTCATGATGTTTCTTTGCACAGAATAGCAAAAGGCAGATATGCCTTTGAAACCTTAAAGCTGATCTGGAGAAGCAGAAACCTGGCCTTCCAAACTCAACTTTGAATATTTAGCACCATTGTAAAATCTGTCTTACTATATGGTGCTGAATTTGGAGACTTATCAAGACCTTACTATCTAAAGTTCAAGGTTTTATAAACAAAAGCCTTAGACAAATTCTGAACATTAGATAGCCAGAAAAATATCTGAAATGAATTGCTCTGGAGGAGGATGAAACAAACTGATAGGACAGGACATTATGGAACAAAAGTGGGTGGGTAGGATGCACATGGAAGAAATAACCAAACAGCCTAACAAGACACATGTTGGACTGGAACCCCCAGGCCAAGAGATGACAGGATAGACCAAGGACAACTTGGAAATACACAGCAGAAGCAGAACTGAAAGCTATCAAATAGACATGGGAAGGAGCCAAGACTGCAGCAAGAGACTGCCAAAGATAGAAGGCAGTAGTGAAAGCCCTATATTTTGTATGGAAGAAAAAGGCATAAATTAGCCTCTCTGCATGAATAAATGTATTTAAACCCCAATTCTGTCACATGCACAAATGCTCTTATGTTGTTAAATCATAAGATTATCAGTAATACATGTTTGTCTAGAATGCTGGATGCAAATAGAGCTTTGTGATTGGTTGTCATACCTGTGCAATAATGCCTATTCAGTGTATAAAGGGGACAATTTTTGCCTCCTGTTTATTGCTGAACTATATTTCAGGTTAGCCAGGAGAAACTCTAGACCTTGAACTTCAGTGTGATTTTTTGGTGCTGCTTGGGTGGTTAAAGTAACTCAGCTTTTGGCCTTGTTGCTATAAATACCTCTCAAGGATATAATTACAAAAATGTGCCCTGCCTGTTGGGTCTCATTGCTTATGAGCATGATCCAGCACAAACCCCAGAAGGCCACAGAAGCTGGCACCTTAGAAGGCTAACCTACTCAGCAGAAAGGATAACTTGTTGCCCATATTCCAAAACAAATGTTTTAAAACTCAGCACTGTGGTAGCAGGGAGTTGCAGAGCTAGCCTAGGGCAAGGAGACTAAGCATTCAAACGAATGAGTTTCCTTGCTCCCACACTTCATGACTCCCAGCAGTCTCAGAGCCTGCTGGAATTATTTCCTTCTCAGACAAGAGTAGGGTATTGGACAGGCATTGGGCTTGGCCTACTAGACAGGTTTAAAATAAACAAAACTTTCTAGAAGTGAAATGAGAGTCATGGGCTTCCTTGACTCACTGACTGCTAGAATTCAGCAGAGAGGATGAGCCAGTCTAATCTTCTCCTGATTATCCCTCCCTTTTTTCCATGTACAGGGATAGTTTTGGGTCTGCATGGCCCTTCCTATTCTGTTTAACACAGCTCTTTTCTGGAGCTCTTTCAGAGAGAGCATGATACTATTGGGCTGCAATGCAGCTCTTTTAAAATTCTTCCCTGGCTGACAGACTCCTAGTTCGAAGGACGAAGAGCTCATCTCCAGTGAAGAGATCAGGGCACTCCCTGCACAATCCAAGGTGTGGAGGGATTCTGAAAGATGCTAAGAGTCCTCAACTCCCAGCCAGCACATTGTAGCATAAGCCTTATTGCCGGCAAAAGGGCCTATCTATGTGTAGTACTAAAGCCATGTTTTTTCTCTCTAACTTTATTTTAATTTTTTTCTTCTAATGCATAACAATGAGGTTCACAGAAATTTTGGGTAGGTGAAAGATTTAAAAAAAAATGTGTTACAAATCCAATCCACTGAGTGAGTACACATGTAACATGTTGAAGGTACAGCAGCCAATGGGAACCCTTCACATGTCCAGTAGACTAGATTGGCTGCTGCATCAGAAGAGTAGACTGATTAAGGGTAAATCAATATTAATCTTAACCCTCATGCCAGAAATAGCCAAGATGAAAAAGGCTATTGTCATTCTTGTGGATGAGCCTCTTTAATATTGCAAGATTTGACTCTGAGAAATGAGGTGTTAACTATTTGGAAAGATTCTCTAACTAGAATAGGGAGCCAAATTTGCCAAAAAGCAGAGCTAGCTAGTGGCAGAGGGCAATAATTCAGTGTCGTGTTGATCCTACAAGGTTGGCAAAGTCCGTTTGGGCAATGGAGTTGGGATAGCTGGATAATGGAGGTGTTGGGCCTCTAATCTGATCCTGAACACGGAGCCAAGTTATTGCTTGTAGCATTTCATTTTGAGCACATCTATCCTTGTTTGCTGTTATCCCTGCCTACACGCTGAACAGAAAAGTTTAAGGCATTTCGTATTCTTATTCAGCTCTTCAAAGTGCTGGGCCTTCTCTAGGCTAAGCTGGTGAAGTGAGTCGTCATAGGTGGGTTGAGAGTGGGATGTGACATTCACGTAAGTCCTTCCTCACTGAAAAAATGATTTGAAGTTTGACTGTTCTGATGACTCATATGGGAGCTCATAGTACATTGCAGGACTCTCAGTTAGAGAAGTTTTGGGTCACTTGCTCCTTAAATGTGCTGAGGCTAGATAGCTTGTTCCTCTGCCTTCTATCTCTTTGGAAATAAGGACATTGCTGTTAAAATATGTCTGCACTAGAACGAGGGGATGGGATTCGATCTTTAGTAGAGTGCAAGAAGGTGAAAAGCCTGTATAAAAAGTCCTTGACCCTATTAGGATCGTGCATGTGTGGTTTGTTTGTGAGGTTTTTTGTTTGTTTGTTTTGTTTGAGTCAGCCACCGGAAGAGGAGGAAAAGTTCTGCTGTTACATTCTGCTGAGCAGGAATGGATGATCGAGGGATGGTATGTGTTGTGCAGGGGCATGCACGTGAATTAAAATTTCACTGCTTTTGGAGGGGCATATTCTGTGCCCCAGCCATGACCCTGGGGCCCGAGGAGCTGGTTCACCTCACTGCAGCCCTGGGGTTGGAGGAGCTGTCAGCTCCAACCAGGGCCGGAGGAGTTTTGTGTCCCTGCTTCCCCCTTTGCGCACACTCCTGATGATGCAAATGTTTGGCAGTAGAGAAAATGAGTTGGCCAGTTTGATTAGGCTACAGTGAAATAAGACTTATCCACTAATCATGGATGTATGTATATGAATGTAAGGAGCTGGGTTGTTTCTTGCCAGAGACTTAATAAAATTGGAAAAACAGAACAAATTTTCTGTGGCAGCATATAACTAGACTGCAAACTTTGGCAGGATTTTAACATTTTAATATTGTTTGAAACTCTGACAATATTTATATTCAGCTGTGAATCTGAAGTTGGAATAAATGAGAAGTAAAAATTTTTTTATATTCTTCCTGATGCTAATGTGAGGTAACATGAAGTTTTTTGTTTGTCCAGTATAGGTTCAAAGCAAGAAATTTGAGAATCTAGAGGAGCCAAACAAAGATAAATAGTGAGCCAATTTTCCAAACTGGCAGTGACATACTAGGATTTGGAAGAAGTACGCTTGTAAGCTTCCTTTATTATTATAACCTCTTGAACAGAATAATTCAGTCCAAATAGGTATAAATGCTTTCCAATGGAGAAGTTTATGACCCTAATTTCTGACTGAAATGCTCACAGTGTAAAAAAAGTGGTGTGAAGGAGCTAAATGGAGAAGACGGTAGTGGGCTAAAGCTTGGTGTAGATCAGGAACTTTGAGTTAGAAATGTTGTATGTTTGGGAGCTTCTGTCCTTTGCAAATACTTACTAGTAGATTCAAGTGGCTAAATTCACTTTGGAAACTGGTTTTCAAGTAGGACTTTAACAGAAGCCTCTTAGATCTTTAATAGAGGGATGCTAAGGAAAAATAAAATTCTAGTAGATCCCTGAGAGTTACATGATGCCTTTCTATAGACCGTACCCTTCTGAAGCTAATGGAGCAGCACACCAAATACTTGTCTATAGTGTATGCTGAAGCTGTTTATAATAAAAGATCTGTTCTAGGGAAAGATGAACAAGATCAGAGTGTAGAAGAACTGGCCCAAATGCCTCAACTGCAGCTCATGTAAAGATCCTCTTCTTCCTCAGTATGATCCTGCAGTAGGTGCCTGGTAATCTCCCATAGCGTTAGAGCAAACAGTTGTTCATTGGCAGCTGGGCAACACACGCGGATTTTTTTTAATGAAGGGGGTAGGTATCATGTGGATCTGGCTAGAGGGCCTGTCTGAGGGCTGAGAGTTCAGAGAAATGGAGCCACCATTCTCTTTCTCTGTATGTACCTCAACTCCCTAGCCACATGCCTTTTCTCAGTCCAGAGCTTCAGCCTGTGTCAATCAATGTAGCTCCTTTTTACACCAGCTGTGGTTCCTGCTTTTGGTTTCTACTCCTGCAAGTAAAAAGTGATCTTATTTTACCATTCATGTTTCATGTGGTAATGGATTTTGAATTATGTTGAAGTAAACTAAATTATAGCTAGAATATGTAACAATAGCGAAAGTTAAGGTTTCTTAAGTATTTGCATTTTAATCTTTTTCCATTTGCTTGTAACTTTTTGAAACTTTTATCTTATAATTTAAGTTTTCCAGGCCTGGCCTCTGCTGAGAGTGATTTTTTGGAAAGTATTGAGTGAATAGAGTTTAGGCTTTATTTTTTTTTAATATGAGAAGAGGGGGAATATACTTCTCTCATTATTTAAAAAAAAGAATCTTCTGACATATGAACCACCCAGGTGCTATATTGTCTGAGGGAATAAAGGTGAAATTTGGCAGAAGTGTCTTTTAGTATCTTAATGAAAAATTGGGACAGAACATTCTAGTGCTATTGTCTTAATACATCTCAACTTTATCTCTGGCCTCTTGTTCGTATGTGTTATGATACAGTGCATTTATCCTAACACATGCTATTATTTTTCCATTATCCACAAATCATTCAGTACATGTATTGGACGGTGTGCAGTGAATGAGGCAGGGCTATTGGGGATCCATTTTTCATTGGCTGCTTCTACCATAGCAAAATTTGAACTTACAGAAATTCTGCACTGGAGCATCTCCACTGGTATAGTATGTAATGTAAGCAGAGTGCAGACATTTTTACCTGAAGTCCGCAGCACAGCAGAGCCCAAAGGCAAGAAATAAGATCTACTAACAGAGCTGGTTGTTTTTCCTAAAATGTTTTACATTATTCCCCCCCAATTCCATTGTAAAGTCCCATCCTTCCAGCTTGAGGAGGATTGAAGGAATTTCCTTTAGAGGCTGCCATAATCCTTCTTTTGATCAATTTGAAGTACTGCTCCTTCCTCCAGGGCCTGAGAGCATTGTGTCAAAGGCACTTCAACCACCTATAGCCTGGGAGAATGAGACAGGGGCTGAGAATTGAACCCAGGTCTGTATATCAGTGCAGAATACTCGCCTCTAAGCAAATGGCACAGCATTCTTTATTTTTAATTTCCCTTTAGCCTTATTTTTGCTTTCTGCTTGTGTATCTCCTTCTTGGACATCTCTGTCATGCCCTGTCATTATTTGTTTGATTCTCTTTTCTCTTTCCACCTTCAATGAGATGACCTTTGAATTACTTTGATGATGACGCATCATGTGCCAGGAACGGAGAACTGCCATTAAAGTTAATAGTGCTTCCCGGGGACCACATTTGTAGTAATAAGACTTGCAACAAGGCATATGCAATTTTAATTTGCAATACAATATTTTAATTGTCTGAAGAGATGACTGTTAAAATATAGTATGGCAAATTTAAATTCACTTGTGAACTGCTGCAGATTTTCTTTCCCCAAAAAAATGGCCGTTGGGAAGGCCTATTTTTTTTAATAGTGAGTCACTGCTACTGGCTCAGCAGTTTAGTCAGTTTGGCAGTACTGAAGGTGGCTCTGAGTTGCATGTCTTCTAGACGGTCCAAGTCATCTTCTGTCTGCTTTGGCAGATATGCTGGTAATTGTCTGAAGCACAGACAAGTTAATGTGTTGAACCCTGCAGCAGTTGGTTCCTGGAATTCTTCAGTTCGTAACTTATACTGAAGTACCTAAGTACCTAAAGAAAGGGATCTTTCTGGCCTGAAAGCCTGTGTTATAAATTGCTGCTTGTTCCAGTTGAAAGTATTTCATTATCTATCTTGTGTAGAGTTTCCTGGGGATTAATTATGGTACAAAGACTCTTGCAGCCCGACCTCAGATGATAGGTGATGTGGAAGGGCTGACTGCATTGTTAAGTAGTCACAAAGAGTCTTGAGCTTCAGGAACCCATTCTAGGAGAGCAGGCAGGGGAAGGGTCCTTCGTTTCGTGTCTCGCCCAGAAGACCTCATGCTACCAGTGCTTAATACACAAAATGGTGGCACGTGAATTTTTTTTCCTCCAGGTTTGTACGTGTGTGGGGGGGAGGAGACATGCCATCTAAACCACTTCACCTGGAAAATTTATCCACGCATGTCTAATGCGCCTCAACTGAAACAGCAGGAAAAATGCACTATTGTTAAAGGCATGTAGCCGGTTTGAAAATCACACTTCTCTGAAATTTGTTACCTAGTATTGTTACAAGAAACACTTAGGATCATGGGCATTCGGTGACCCGGCCATTGCAGGAGGCTAGACCCCGGCCCCTCCCCCTTGTGCCCATGGTCCTGCCCCTCCAGATCTGCCCCCCTTCTGCACCTCCCCCCTGCAGGAGACCAGAGCACCCCCACCGCAGCCCCCAGCACCAGGTGCCCAGCCATGCAGAGCGCTCTGAGAACCACAGGAGGGGGCCTGGCCTGGGGGCAGAGTGTGGGCGGGACTATGCTAGGCTGTTTGGGAAGGCAAAGCCTACCCTTACCTAAGATACCTGCCACTAGGGTGACCAGACAGCAAGTGTGAAAAATCAGGACTAGGGGTGGGGGATAATAGGAGCCTATATAAAAGAGAGACCCAAAAATTGGGACTGTCCCTATAAAATTGGGACATGTGGTCACCCCACCTGCCACCCATGCTTAGGATGCTATAACTGAAAGAGATTAGGAACTTTTTCTCTATTGTTTGTTCTGTGAATTTGATAGTACTCTGTGGGTAAAATCAATTAAGCCTTGTTCCTACAAACACTTACACATGTGCTGAACTTTAAGCACATGACTAATCCCATTGAAGCCAAAACTATGAAACATAGTTACAGAAACTAATAGCACTGCTATTGTGTATAAAGTTCAAGGTAAGCGTGTTTGTAGGACTGGGGCCCTAGTCATTTCCCCCTGTCCTCTGTGTGTTTTTCACATAGCAGCGGGATAGAGACACTCATTCTGCAAATAGGAAAATGTGATTGTAAATCCACAAAAATAGGTGGAGTGGGGTAGGAATAATGATCAGGGGCAGGTTTAGTACCTGAAATTACTTTCAGCTTTTTTCAGTTGTCAAGATTTCAGGTTGACTGCCCCATTAACAGGTTTAGTTCTCATAAAATATTCCAGTTTAGTGGCATATAGTCACTAAACCCATTCTGGATCAGAAAAGTCACAAGTACACCTTTAAAATTGAACTTTTGGTCCAAATGGTTCTAAGATAACGCTCTTTAGTAATTACAGTACAGGACAATGGTAATCTTGCTGATTCGAGACTGTGCAAAACTTCTGATCTCTAACCACTCCATTGGCTATACAATACGGTTTGATGCAGTTCTTTGAAATCTAGTACAAAAATAATTAACATTGTTTTTCTAAATGTTTAAATTTTTCCAGGGCTAGTGTAGAGCCCGTTACCCTTGTATGGATCTCTCTAATAATACAGAGTAGTGTGCTTTGAAGGCAGAGTCACATTCTACTGTGTTCCCTCTCCTTTTGGTATATGGTAGCTTGGAGAAATCAGTCAAGGAAATGCTAACTGAACTGCATTTCTAGGTATAAGAAAGAAATTTACTGAAACACATTCAGGAATGCCAAACTACAATTATGTTGAACTATAACCAATAAACATCTCTAACTAAAACCAGAAGCTAGGTTTCTCTATGCTCTGTGTCTGTCTTGAGCATTGAACAAGTTGTTCCTTTGAAGTCTCTGCAATCAGCCTTGCAGCCTGACTTGTTATTGACTCCCTTAGAGGAACAACTGAGCCAAGTTGTTAAGCTAAACTTGGAATCTTTTTATGCACTCATTGGATGAGCATCTAACTTCAGATCCACCCCAAGCAAGCCTGCCACCCAGAATTTCTTAGCTGACTCCCCTTCTCAGGGAAAATTTAAGAATCTGCATTCTGTGAGCTTCCTTGGCAACTCGCATGTGGCCCACATAAAATTGCCTGGCATGGGCCTAATATATCTGACTTGCACCAGTATTTTTATTAGGCCTGTCAATTAGTCACAGTTAATGCCTACAATTAACTGAGAGCAGAATTAACACATTTAACATGTTAATCCCATACTTCTGGGTGGGGAAGGCGGCTGAATTTGCAGCTGCGTAAGCAGATGGGGGAGGAGGGGAGGGATTGAAACATGGAGCCTAGAGCTCCATGGGCGACAGGTAGGGTTGCCAACCCTCCAGGATTGGGCTGGACTCTCTAGGAATTAAAGATTAATGTTTAATTAAAGATTTTGTCACCTGAAGAAACCTCCAGGAATACATCCAACCAAAACTGGCAACCCCAGTGGCTGGAGGAGCCGGGGCGGAGGGGACTGGAGCCCTGAGCCACCTAGGGCTAAAGATAGGGGGGGTAGCAATTTTTTTTTAAGTCCAAATGGGATCCCCAGCACATAAAGTTTGAGAAACACGGCCATAGAGAACAGGGGCCTGCCAAGGTCAGCCTCCCTGCACCAGTCTCTCTTCCCTTGCAAACAAGGGCTCACTCAGCTGAAGGGAGTTATGTAAAAATAACAATTCTACATTTGTAAATTCAACTTTAATTATATAGATTGCACTGCAGTACTTCTATGAGATAAACAGAAGAAATAGTATTTTTCAATTTATCTTTATAGTGCAAATATTTGTAATCAAAATAATATAAAGTGAGCACTGTGTATTCTGTGGTGTAATTGAAATAAATATATTTGAAAATATAGAAAACATCAAAAATATTTAAATAAATGGTATTTTGTTTAACAGTGTGATTAAAATAACGATCAGAATCAATTTTTTTAATCCCTTGACAGCCTTAATTTTTATTTCTACTCTTACAGGAAGGCTTGCTTGTCCTAATACATACAAATGATTCACAATAAGATCAGCTTTTGTTGGTTCCTGTTGCAATGCTTGCTATTGTGAATGCTATGAGAACATAAGAATCAAGGCTAGGGTTGCCAGTACTGTATTTCAGAAACAAGGGACTGTTTTCTTAGTACCCTGGCCCCACTCCTCCCTGATATTTATTTATTTTATTAATAAGCAGTACTCGCCTGCATTCAGCAGGGGTATTACTTCCTGCTTTTTGCAGCACTAAACAACTCCCAATCTTCTTGTACAGAGATTAAAAAATAAGGACATCCCTTGTAATAAGGGATTTCTGGCAACCGTACAATCAATATACTGGTAGTTTTGTGTAGATCAAAGTTGGCAGAATCTCTTTGGAGAGGCCAGATTCTCCTTTTTTGTAGTATCTATCTTGAGTTTTTAGTGTGTCACTAGAGTCCATGTTTGAACTGAGAATCATATCTCTGCCTTTCAGTATCTGAGTGCACAATTCTTAAAATATAACGTAGGTCAAGATTTTCAAAGATAGGCACCGAAGTCGATCTTGGGCACCAAACTAAGTGGCCTGACTTTCAGAAGTGCAGAGCATCCAGCAGCTCCCACTGGAATTTTGAAAATCTTCACCTCATGGTCTAAATTTTGCTCTCGGAGCATGTGTGCGTACATGCACTTGTGCACTCAAACAGCATTAAAATTTAAACCTAGTCATTTTGTTAGCTGAAAAATGACCTCCCATTTATTGAGATACCTTAGCAATAGGCACTCGGAGCAAATTTTATCACCTTAGTTTTATTATTGCAGTTACGCATAATTATTGCAGATTTATATGTAGCAATTTTTACATTACATGTCACAGAACTAGTCAAGCAATCCTTCTTGGCCACTTGCCAAACCAATGGATCCTACGTGGTTTAAGCCTCTGGGGTCTGAACAGGGTCCAGGTATGGCAGCAAACACTCAAGGAGCAGACCCTCTGTCCAGCAGCACTCCCTCAGAGCTGAGACCATGTGGTCAAACTGTACAGCACTTGAGACCAGTGCTGGCCCCTCAGACTTCTCCCATATCTTAAGCACGCCCTCTCCCAGAACTCCAGCCGTGTGGGTGCTCTGGGTCCACAAGTTAATCGTTCAAGAGCATGAGATAGGTGTACCATGGAAAATACAGGTAGACTTGGCACAGGATTCTAAATCACTATTGTTCTTTACCCAATAAATAAAGCACAGAGTGCAGCTCAGGTAGAAAACAACCACCCTTCTCAAGGCTGTGCCCCTCACTCTAGCTCTCTCTTCCCTTGGTAGCACTTGGGGGGACAAGCGGAGTTCAAGTGTGGAGGACTCCCTCTGCCTCATCAGATTCCTGCCACAGCTACCTTCTGCTTGAGCTTGTAGAAGTGGCTGAAGGTCCCAAACAGAGTAGCTCCTGCCCTTTTTATAACCTTCCAGTCTCCTTTGCCAGGTGACTCTGTTAAACCTCCTCAAGAGATCAGACCCCTACTAGGTAACTTCATGGGGAGACTACCTCTCCTCCAACAAACCAGTTTTCCTAAGCGGGAGCTGGCATATTATATAGGATGTTTTGTATTTGTAAAGAGGACTGTCCTGATTTAATGACATTGTTTTCAGCCC
The DNA here is from genome assembly GCF_003597395.2 of Chelonoidis abingdonii. NCBI lineage: Eukaryota > Metazoa > Chordata > Testudines > Testudinidae > Chelonoidis > Chelonoidis abingdonii. The sequence continues at coordinate 189,989,507 of NC_133770.1, forward strand.
TTTTTTCACTACTGCTTGAAATGCAACATGGAGTTAGAGACAACAGAGAAGACAACTAGTTCTCACACTCAAATTGGAGTTTGCAGTCTGATAAAGATACATACAGAGTTCATGATCTTAAACAGCATTCATCAGTTGTACAGAGTCTCCAAGTTTCCATATTTGTGCTTATAGTTTTGGATAACAAAAAAAGAGCATAAGTATTCTGCCGTTCAGAATGGACCTTTATGCTAGGACAGTTCAATAAACAAAGATCTTTCTGTCTTGGTATATTTCAGAACTGAAGAATCACCCTTTAGCTTTGTAGGTCAAGTTTAAATTGCGATTGCTCTTCTCCAGTCGGTTCCTAGTAGACTTCTCCTGGTTGTTTTTATTATTGGAAGTCTCAGATTTTAGGTTTTGTGATGACTGCATTAGAAATCCATAGATAGATTAAACCCATGAAATATACATTACAAAATCTATTTAAACTCTCTCTCCTTTTTTGCATCCATTACCCCTATCTTACCTGTATATTATATTTGTCAATAAAAGCAACACCAAGCAGAAAACCAAACTCCCACAGACTAAACTTATCGCTGACTGAAAGCCACTGCTGTTCTGTTCAGGAAAAAATTAGAATGCCACGTTTTGTGTGTCCAGATAATTATGTGAACCCATCATGGAGCCAAGTGACCTTTTCCCCTCTAAAGAAGTAAGAATAATCATAGTCATCCTATTTTCTCCACAACAAAAACACATCAGCTTTTAACCCCCCCATGTCACCTCTTACCGATGAGCATTACTAAGAAAATGGTGACCCAAAAATGGCGTGTAAATTGGGTCAATTACCAAACCCTAATTATTGCTGAAAAGGCTTGGAAATGAGTTAGCATTATTGCATTATATTAGTATGTCAGTAAGGGTAGTCCTTTCCTTTAGTGTTGGAATCAGGGCAGGGGAAACCAGCATTGCAGGTGCCGGTGTGATATTTCTGGACTTCAGTTACAGTTCCTGACAGATCTTTGTGGTTTATAGAATGATTCCTACCCCAATCCAAAATTAAACATTAAAAGGTAATTATGCTGGTTTTGATCCCTATAGTTGACACAGTTTCAAATTCTTTTTTATGAATTACTATGTATTTTTTTGCAAACATAGCAACTGACAGTGTACCCCATAAGGCTTTATGATATAGCTGGAATAGAGTTTTGCTACATATGCCATGTAACATATCTATGTAAAGGTTATGATCTACTGGTTATGTTCAATCTATTGTAGCACATTCCCATTGTGGTTGTTCAAGTTATGTAACATTGGCTGATAATTGCTTGATTATCTAAGTAGGCCTTAATTAGAGAACACTTGGTCAACTTTGGAAAGGAATATGCTCATGTCAAGAAGCATTTAACAGACAAAAGAGCTTAGAAGACTCCAATCCAATAAGAAGTCTACCTGAGACATTCAGAGGTGGTTGTGGGATGACTGCTGCCTGCAAGTCCATCATGGATGGCATGGACTTGCCTATGTGATTCCAAATCTCCATTTTGTGACTGGTTCTACTTAGGTGAGGGAGAGGGGTCTTCCACCCACAGAGAGTCTATTTAACCCCTGGGAGACCCCTCCTTGTCTCAGCTGGCTAATGAAGGAGCCTTCCTCCCCCTCGTCCCCCAGATACTTAAAGGAAACTGGAACAAAATGGACAAAACAGGGGTTGAGTGATTGCTGACCAGGCTAAAAGGAGATTAGCCTGTAAAAGATGCATTTGGAACTGTGAGGATTCGTCTGTATTTAGTTGAATATAGCATAATTGGCATTTTATTTTTATTTTGCTTGTAACCTTACTTGTTCGTCTGTTACTACTTGAACCACTTAGATCCATTTTCTGTTATTTAATAAATCATTTACTTATTAATTAACTCAGAGTATGTATTAATACCCGGGGGAGCAAACAACTCTGCATATTTCTTTATCAGTGTTATAGAGGGTGATCAATTTATGAGTTTACCCTGCATAAGCTTTATGCAGGGTAAAACGGATTTATTTGGGTTTAGACCCCATTGGGAGTTGGGCATCTGGGTGCTAAAGACAAGCACACTTCTGTGAGTTGTTTTCAGGTAAACTTGCAGCTTTGGGGCAGGTAATTCAGACTCTGGATCTTTGTTGAAATAGACGAGAGTGTCTGGCTCAGCAAGACAGGGTGCAGAAGTCCTGAGCTGGCAGGGAAAACAGGGATAGAAGTAGTCTTGGCACATCGGTTGGCCTCCCAGGGGGGTTTCTGTGATCTAACCTGTCACAGAAACATCTGCATATTGTGAAGAAGCAGAGGAAGATTAGTTTATTTGAGAAGATCCAGCAGGGCACTATCACAAAAAAAAGGAAAAAACATATAGTGTTACATATGACTGCCCTGATATGGACTGATCAGGAAAGTGGAGGCCACAGTGCGTGCACCAGTACTGATTAGTGTTGTGCTTCACTGTTATGGGGAGTGACCTGAATTGGAAAACATTTGGATTTTCTATGAAAAATAATATCCAGTCTTTTAAAATGAATAGAAAGAGGCTGTACTGTATAGACTGGAATCTGATGCAGAGGGGAGCTAGCTACAAGGCAGAACCAGGAAAATCTATAGTCATGGACAGGCTCATGTTTGCTTTCCAAAGAAAGCAAAGCCAAGTGGGAGTGTTTGTTTTGTCTCTAGGGATTTGCACTGCCATTGTTGGGTGGAAGAGGGGATGCCTACTCACCCCACAGTGGTAGTTCTGTATAATGGCAGTCCCACATTTCCATTGCATTCAGTGCAAAGAGAACAAATGTGATAGTTCTGTCATGACAAGGTATCTGTGAGTAAGAAATTTCAGTGTGGGATAGGATGTGGAATTCAATCTTGCTGGATGGACCACCCTGGAATAGACAGATTGCAGTCAGTTGAAAGAGTGTTGGTGGCAATCCTGACTCTCCGCTCTGTTTGTAAATTCAGATATGCCTGAGATTAGGCCTGTTTCAAGCTGTTTCTTTCATGGCCATACCCATTCCTCTGAACCCAATCATTAAGAGATTAGGTTTCTTGAAATATCAGCATTGTGGCCCCGGGCTGAAGCAAACCACTTAGCCTACAGATACAGGAATGCTTGAATAGTTTTTCAGTGTTAAAGAAATGCTGAGTTTCTAAGATGTACAATTTATACTGCAGAACAGTCTTTCACCTGCGGAGTGATGGTAAATGCTTATTTGTACTGTGGTCAAGGGCATGCACTGATAAGTTGGTAAAAAAGGAACCTTGACAGTGTGTGTGGTTTTTTTTGTTTGTTTGTTTGTTTTTTTCCCTTCCAGTCAGTGAATACAATACAATTAGGAACATGCATCACAGAATTATAGTGCAGATTTCTCAGGCTTTCAGCAATGAACTGGTTTGTTCATTCTTTTGGCAGGGCTGAAGATTGAGGCATTTCTATTTTTTCATCTAGGCTTTTGTTGTTGTTGTTTGTTGTTTATGGCTTACACTTTTTGCAGTGAGAATACTGTTGTGTTTCCCATTTCTATGGTTGCTGTCACTCACCAGATGAGACAAGGAGCAGCTTGGTGATTTTCTAGATCCTGAAGAAACCTGAATGTGATTTGAATACAAAGAACTCTTGTCCAATGCTTACTATGCCATGATACATTAAAAATACCTGATGCATCGGGGGTAGGGGGGAGAGGAGGGGAGAAGGAGGGAAAGGGAGCTCACTTGTAGGGTGTGATTTGATGATGTTGACACTGCACCTTTCTGAAAGGAGTACTTGTATAAATAACACACACACTGGCACCCACGAGGTGAGGTTAGTGATGTTGTAGTAAATGGGGTTGGGCCAATGGTCTTGGTAGAAATGGAAACAAGCTGGACAATCTGCTTTTGTTTACTGGACCCAAAGATTGCTAATTTAGATTTGCAAGCTTTGTGGCCCAATTCCTGGACCACGGGAGAGGATTGGCATGCCAGACATCTCTTCATGCAGCTGGTCTAGGGCTCCTTGCTAATGAAGCTTGGGTTTAGGTTCACCACCTTTTATGGCCAAAAGAGAATCTAGATCCAAACATTTTTGCATCCAAGCAACAAATATTCATAACTAATCCTTCCTGTGGGCCAACAAAATTTGTGCAACTGATTTCTGTCACATAGAAACAACGTGTAGTAATTTTTTTCAAATTGTACAGTCTGTTTGCTTATGTATGTCTGGTTACACTTGTGTGGGGGTGGGGATTGTAATAGCTTGCTGATTTTTAATGAAGAACAGTAATATGAACAAATGCTTGTCTTTTTTGTAGATCTAGCTCATGAGCAAAATTCTTACGTACTTTGAATGTGAATACACGCACCTACTTGTTTTATCTTCAGGATCTATACTAACCTAAAAGAGAACCTAAGAATATTCTTTGCTCTGAGAAAATTATAACTTAACCCAGTGTATACCTGTCTCTTTTGAATCTCATTTCAATGCTTCTGAGGGTTCCTACGTAAATAAAGGTAGAAAGTGTACAAAGATAATTACCCTTTTTTTTTTCTGGTGTTTTTATTTTCACCTTTTTATTTTTACTTTTTCTGGGAGTGGTCAATAAAAATTGTAGGCCTGAGCTCTTCTCCTTTTACACCCATTTGAATTTGAAGCAACTCTATTAGCTTCATTGTAATTATCCCAGATTTGAACGTTTGCAACTGATGGCATGTCTACATACATGAGCACTTACTCCACTGCAAACTGGTATGTAACTCTACAACGTGGACCCTGTTGCTGCAAACTAAAAGTTCATTAGTGCACTTCAACATACTGTGATTTCAAACAGCTGAACGGCAAAGCTTGCTGTAGTACCTTAAGTGTTCATTAGCAGGATCCACACAGACAGCGTGTGGAGTGCTGTAGATTTATTTACATGCCAGCTTGCTGCTCAGTAAGTGCTCATGTAAACTGTGGCCCACAGTCATGCACAATTATTGTGAAGATTAAAGAGAAAAGGACTAGATAAATTTATCTGCTGCTAAAATATCTCAGACTTTCAATACTTGAGAATTTACTGTTGAAAAAATTTCCTTTTGAGCTGTAGATCCTCCAGCATAATTTAATTTAGTAAGTTTTAAGGCAGCTGTGATTGCCTTCCTTTCCCTGTAGCTGTTCACTTTCTTTTTACAGGAGAGTTATAATTGGACTGGCTGAAGCAGTTGGTCTAGACATTGTTCGTTTAATTCAAGGGAAATCTGAACGCTGATCTTTCAGTTTAACCATAGACATATGCATGTATGTATTTGATAGAAGCATTTATAAGGTGCTCTCATGTGGTATCCTGTATATAACCAAATAAGAAAACAAGATTGGTTTTGCAGAGAGATTGCTCCAAACACAATTATCTAAAATTCCAGCTCCATAAATAGTTTGCTTCCTGCTGTTCTTGGAGGCCACTCAGCAGCTGAACCAAGCACTGTCTGTACCAGATCAAAGTAGCTTACATTTTTGCACTTTAAAAAACACTATTTAATTTTACAAGTAGACTGAAAGTTAAGCAGGCACTAGAACTAATTATTTCCAAACCTTATAGTCTAATCTGAATCCTTAAATCAAGGAATAATTTTTATCAGTTCTCTGAACCATCTCATAAATTAGAAGATATGCCTTTGCACATTATTGTTAGGGGCCATTGATGTGAGTTGTCTCTGGACTCGATTATAATAAGGACTTTGTCAGTCTTCAAACGTTTATGTTGCGTGTGTGTGCATGCACATGGAAAAAAATCACAAAACAACCAAGCTAACCTTGGGGAAAAAATGAGGATAAAATTTAGTAAATGTGGTGTTAACACTATTGCCATGCTTACTTAAGATTATGTATTGGTGTATGTGTATAATACAGCAGCAGAGAATCCTGTGGCACCTTATAGACTAACAGACGTTTTGGAGCGTGAGCTTTCGTGGGTGAATACCCACTTCGTCAGACGCAGGTAGTGGAAATTTCCAGGGGCAGGTATATATATGCTAGCAAGCAAGCTAGAATAACGAAGGTTAGTTCAGCTCAGGGAAGGAATAGGCCCTGTCTAGCAGTAGAGGTGTGAAAACCAAGGAAAGAGAAACTGGTTCTGTAATTGGCAAGCCATCACAGTCTTTGTTTAGTCCAGAGCTGACGGTGTCAAATTTTGCAGATGAACTGAAGCCTCAGCGTTTCTCTTTGAAGTCTGGTCCTGAAGTTTTTTGGCTGCAGGATGCCACCTTAAGGTCTGCTATAGTGTGGCAGGGAGTTGAAGTGCTCTCTCACAGGTTTTTATATTCCATTCTGATATCTGATTTGTGTCCATTTATCCTTTTCCGTAGTGACTGTCCAGTTGGCCGATGTTAGCAAGGGGCATTGGCTGGCATAATGGGCGTATATTACATTGTGGACGTGCAGGTGAATGACCAGTGAGGTATGGCTGATCTGGTTAGGTCCTGTGATGGTGTCGCTGGTGTAGATAGGGCAGAGTTGGCATCGAGGTTTTGTGCATGGATTGGTCTGGAGCTAGAGTTGCTATGGGTACGGTGTGCAGTGCTGGTGAAATACGTTTCAGGTTGGCAGGTTGTCTGTGGCAAGATGTGCCTGCCACCCAAGACCTGTAAAAGTGTGGGATCATTGTCCAGAGGGGTTGTAGATCCTGATGATGCGTTGGAGGGATTTTAGCTGGGGCTGTATGTGATGGCCAGTGGAGTCCTGTTGGTTCTTTCTTGGGTTGTCTTGCAGTTAGAGGCTTCTGGTAAACGTCGCTCTATTGATCGTTTCCTAATTTCCTCATGCGGTATTGTAGTTTTGAGAATGCTTGGTGGAGATTTTGTAGGTGTTGTCTCTGTCTGAGGGGTTAGAGCAGATCGGTTGTAACCTCAGTGCTTGCTGTAGACAATGGATCGTGTGATGTGCCCGGGATGGAAGCTGAGGTATGAAGGTAGCCATAGCGGTCGGTAGGTTTTCGATATAGGGTGGTGGTAATGTGACCATCACTTATTTGCACCGTGGGTGTCTAGAAAGTGGGCCCTCGTGTAGATGTGCCAGGCTGAGGTTGATGGTGGGTGGAAGTTGTTGAAATCATGGTGGAATTTTTCTAGAGTCACATAAGCCCCCAGCTAAACCCTCCAACGCATCATCAGGATCTACAACCCATCCTGGACAATGATCCCACACTTTCACAGGTCTTGGGTGGCAGGCCAATCCTTGCCCACAGACAACCTGCCAACCTGAAACGTATTTCTCACCAGCAACTGCAACCGTACCATAGCAACTCTAGCTCAGGAACCACAATCCATGCAACAAACCTCGATGCCAACTCTGCCCACATATCTACACAGCGACACCATCACAGGACCTAACCAGATCAGCCATACCATCACTGGTTCATTCACCTGCACGTCCACCAATGTAAATACGCCATCATATGCCAGCAATGCCCTCTGCTATGTACGTCGGCCAAACTGGACAGTCACTGGGAAAAGGATAATGGACACAAATCAGATATCAGGAATGGCAATATACAAAACTGTAGGAGAGCACTTCAACCTCCCTGGCCACACTATAGCAGACCTTAAGGTGGCCACCTGCAGCAAAAAACTCAGGACCAGACTTCAAGAGAAACTGTTGAGCTTCAGCTACTGCAAATTTGACACGTCAGCTTGGACTAAACAAGACTGTGAATGGCTTGCCAATTACAGAACCAGTTTCTCCTTTGGTTTTCAACACTCTACTGCTAGAACAGGCCTCATCCTCCCTGAGACTGAACTAACCTCGTTATCTCTAGCTTGCTTGCTAGCATATATATACCTGCCCCTGGAAATCCAGCACGCGTCTTGACGAAGTGGGTATTCACCCACGAAAGCTCACGCTCCAAAACGTCTGTTAGTCTATAAGGTGCCACAGGATTCTCTGCTGCTTTTACAGATCCAGACTAACACGGCTACCCCTCTGATACGTGTATAATACAATGGCCTGAATATCATGCCAATGTAAGTTAATAATCAGCAGGAGAGTTACTCCTCATTTGCCGTACTGTAATTGAAATCTGACTCTGTGTGTGTGTGTGTGTGTGTGTGTCTGTTAGGGTTGCCAACTTTCTAATCACACAAAACTGAACACCCTTGCCCCGCCTCTTGTGCAAGGCCCTACTCCCCACTCACTCCATCCCCCCTCCCTCCATTGCCTGCTCTCCTCTACTTTCACTTGCTTTAATTGGGCTGGGGTAGAGGGTTGGGGTACGGGAGAGGGTGAAGGCTCTGGCTTGGTGTGCAGGCTCTGGGTTGGGGACAGAAATGAGGGGTTCAAGGTGTGGGAGGGGCCTCTGAGATGGAAGTGAGGGTTTGGAGTGCAGGAGCAGAATCAGGCAGGGGCAGGGGGTTGGGGTGTGGGTGGGGGTGTGGGGTCTGGAGTGGGGCAGATGAGGGTTTTGGGATATGGGAGGGGGCTCAGGGTTAGGGTGCAGGCTTTGGGAGAGAGTTAAGGTGTGGGAGGGGATGTGGGGTGTGGGCTCACCTCAGCCCTGCTGCACTGCCAACTGAGAGCTGCCTAAGGCAGTCTCCTAGTGGCTCCTAGGTGCAAGGGCAGCCAGATGGTTCTGCATGGTGGGTGCCCACAAGCGCTGCCCCCGCAGCTTCCATTGCCCGCAGTTCCTGTCCAATGAGGGCTGTGGAGCCGGCGCTCAGGGCGGGGGCAGTACGTGCAGCTTCCCTGACTGTCAGTATGCCTAGGGGCCACAGAGACTTGCCAGTTGCTTCCAGGAGCCAGGGCAGGCAGGGAGCCTGCCTTAGGTACGCTGTACCGCTGACTGGACTTGTACCAGCCTGGTCAGCTCTGTGTGTGTATTGACAATATATAAAATAATGCACTTCAGAAGAACTTGTATGCCTCTGGTACTTTGCCAGTAACACCCAAATAATTTGAAACTACATTGGCCTTAAAAACTTCTCCATAGAATATTGATTGTTCAAGTGTATAATGGATACTTTCAACTGGAACATGAAAGTATATATCATGATTAAAACACAGACTGGTAGAATGAGCCAAATTTGGCAGAAGTGCCTGAGATAAAAGGCTGCTATAGCTATTGCTATAAACTTAGCACTAGCCAAAATTATTTTCAAGGGCCCTAATTACATCTCTTTTAATTTAAGATGTAAAATGCAGGATTCTTTTTTATATATACATTTAATTTATGGTTAATCTACTGATTGCAGTATCTTTCCAGTAGGAACAATGTAGTTAGGGCAGGATAATTGGAAACTTCCTCTTAGATTTTGCAGCCATGCTGCCCACAATTATATGTTTAAATATACATGCTGCACTACAAATATACATATAAGTGTTAGTGTTTGTACATAAAAAGTGTTATTTAGGAGCTATTTTATAGAATCTACATTAACACTCTCTACAATAACTCACTCATTTTAGATGTGTAAACGAGCAGTCACAGCTTAATATTTTTCTGCACAAATTTTTCAGTATTTCTGAAACACACACACAATATTTAAGTAGCTTGTTACTAGAAATGCTATATAGTAGAGTCAGTAATATGTAAGGAGGGAGATTTGAGCTACTCAAGTGCTTTTGAAGGTAATCTGCAACAAGCAAAATAAGGAAAAGAAAGTTTGTGAACAATGCACACCTTGGGTCTGATTCTCCATTGTCTTGCATCTTATACAGTGAGTTATACCTGTGCAAAGTGAATGCAGAGCAGGTATAAAATTCTACCAAATCAAAGTGCAAGGTGCAGTAGAGGATATAGCTGTTTATAAAAAGCACACAAGAGTAGAGTTTGAAAAATCAGACACTATATCAATCACCAGGTTCAAATTCTATGGATACCAGCTCTTTTAGAAAATTTAGCTAATGATTTTACCATACCACTGACCACTATATCTAAAAAATTGTGGAATACTGGGCATTACGAAAGGATTGTGACGAAAAAAAGCAAATCCGGTCCTAATCTTAACAAAAATCTGACAGTTTTCTATTTCTCAACTTGAATCACTAATATTAAAAGACAAAAAATCTTGTCTGAATATAGATAACGGAATGATGAGCAATAAACAGCATAGATGTTGTAAGGACTACATCATGCCAGACAAACTGGTTTGCCATTTTGATGGAATTGCAAAATAGCTGAATGGAATTTAGTCAATGTAATAACTTGATTTTTGTAAAGTATTTGATATTTTGTCTCATACAAACCAATATGAATAAGATTTCAAATTTAACTCAATGTGCCAGTTCTCATATGAAAACTGGCAGTGGGAGCAGCAACAAAGGTAATAGATAAGAGAAGCCTACTGAGGTAGGGAAAAGTATCGGTGGGTGCTACAAGGATTATTGTTAAGCTTGGTCTTATGATTTATTCGTGTAGAAAAGAGATTACCCATTTATTTATGTTCAAATAAATATTTTCCATGTAATTATCTCTTTTCATCTTACACTGTAGTAAATACATCAGACTGACAATATCAAGAGTTTAAATCTGCTGAGAATGAACATGAGATTTTTCATAAAAGTAGAGATTTTTTTCCTCATCTTCTAGATCAAACCAGATGAGCATTGCAAAGAAATTGTTTCCACACTGAATTTCACGCATTCCAGTTGCAAAGTCTGGCAAACTATTGAAGGATTGAGCAGAGAATCTAGTCTGAGCAAAAGGAAATACATAGTTACAGTAAATTCCAATGCATTCCAGCTGGTGGCCAATGGCAGAGCTCCTAATGGAGACAAAGTTTTTTCAGCCATTCAGTTAAAAGGGTGGATGCTGAGAGATGGCAGGGTCTGAGTGTAGACTCGAACCTGATGGCTACTTTTGCTGATCAAGAGCTCAACCTGGCTATGTATCAACTGTAGCTCTGTGTTTAGATAACATGGCTGTACATCAGCAAGGGTACTGGTCTGGTTAACTTTCACAATGAGTTTCTCAGACAAATCACCAAAAGCTGGCTGCTTTGATTTCTGAATTGTTCTATCCAAGACTGCACCATCTCAAAAGCTTGATGCAGAGCAAATGTGGTAGCTGTCCTAAGCTAGGAAACCACTGATAGACCCAAACAGCTACCAAATGATTGCTGTGCCAACTTGAAGGTTTGCTTTGTATTCAGGGAAGAGTTAGGGTGACGGGCCAATGGGAGCATTGTGGGGGGAGGGGTGGCGGTGCCTGCAGGCTAGAGCGGTATGTGGAGCCTCCTCTCCCCCCTTTTGCCCCGCCCTCTCTCACACCCTGAACCCCTCATCCCCGGCCCTGCACCCCAACCTCCTGTCTCAACCTGTAGCCCACACCCACACTCCATATTTCTCATCCCCAACCTGGAGACCCCTCCTGAACTCCAAACCCCTCATCCCTGGCCTTACCCCCAGAGTCAGCGCCTCCACCCAGAGCCCTCACCCCCTCCCACAGCCTAACCCCCTGCCTGAACCTGTAGCCTCCCGCACTCCCAATCCCTTGGCTCTATGTCGCAGCCTGGAGGCCGCACCCCTAGCTGGAACCTACACCCCCTTCTGCACCCCAACTCCCTGCCCCAGCCTGGAGCCCACTCCCACACTTGAACCCCTCATTTCTGGCCCCATTCTGGAGCCTACACCCCTGCCCCAGCCCAGTGAAAGGGAGTGAGAGTCAGGGAGAGCAAGCCACAAAGGGAAGGGGAATGTAGTGGATTGGGGCGAGGTCTTGGGGGAAGAGGCAGGGCTAGGGTGTTCAGTTTTGTGCAACTAGAACGTTGGCAACCCTAGGAAGAAGCCCACTCCTGTGGGCTTGGGTGTGACATCATGACTAATTCTTCAACTCCTCTTTCCTATGGCAGCTGCTGCATGCTTGGATGAGGGCACTGCTGGCCCTTTACCATACATTAGTGCCACCAGTGAGCCGAAAATCACATCCTTACAGAGTGGAAGCATTAATGGGGAAAGAGTCTAATGCACTAAATAAATTCAGGAGCCTGCCCTGCACCCACCTCCTTTTTCACTTGGATCAGGCTCAACCTGCTACTCTCTGGCATGACCAGATTTGTCACAGCCATGTATTGGCATGGTCTGGTTTGGTGTGGTCTGGCATTGCAGATGTTAACTCATGGAACAGTGCCCAACCCAACATTTGGAGGGCTGTCTACAGTGCCTGGTACAGAGGCTGTTCTCTGGTTATGCAACCTGGGCTTTGAGCTCAGACATCTGCATATGAGAGAGAGGCTGGGATAAATCACAGTGTTCCTCACTCCACTCTGTAGGGATTATATTCTGATGGCTAGAGTGGGGATTTGTGGAGGGGAGTGGCTGCATCAGCCATTCCACTTGTCCCACGTAAGGGGGAGTGGAGGAGGAATATAGCAGCCATGGAAACTAAAGCAGCCTCTGGGGAGGATTTCTTTTACACCCAGATGTTGAATTAAACTCCTTAGTGCTTTGAGGCCTGATCCTGCACCATTAAAATGAGAGCTTTAACTTGATTTCAGTAGATGCAGGATTAAGCTCTTGAGGAGAGTTTGGCCTGTTTTGTGGGTGTAAATTAGTTGAAAATATTATCCTTTGTCTTTAAACTCATCTGTTCGTTTTACTGCTAAGCCCAAGTTTTACTAATGGAAAGCCAGGTCAGCATTGGAAGAGTGAACTTTATTTCATTTGCTTTCATGCATCATGAGCAAAACTATCAGCTAAATTCTGATACAAGTGATCTACTCTCAAAGATCTTTTTGTTACTGCAGAGTCTGGCAAGTACCACTTGGAGTATTACCAACCTCAAGTATTCAAACATCCTAAAACAGGCCCCCAAAAATCATGATTGATCTAAAAACCACAAGATTTAAAAAAATAATAAATGTGAAGTCTTTTTATTTGCCTTTTTATGTTTGAGATTTTGAGACTTACTTTTTCCATGTTTTCTCCACAGCCACGAGAGCTAAAACTTACTTTTTTAAATAAAAGCTGAGAGTCTAATGTAAGCATATTACATGACCCCTAGAATTGGGACTTCAAGAAAAACACTAAATAACATGAGACTCATAATAAAATCAAGAGAGTTGGCAACATTGCTCCATGACTGATTTAATGGGGAGACATTTCTTTCTTAATGCGGCATTAAAAATGGAAGTTGACCAGATCAGATACTGAACATAGACTTTTACTTTTTTTGCTGTGAATGTAGTGAAACTTCGCATACACTCTGTTTGTAGTAACTCAGAGAGATTTGGAGCACTGGAGGTTTGTTCCATTTTGGGAAAAGTTTTTTTGGGAATGTCAGGGGGCCAGTGAGGATGGAGAATGGAATTAGAATCATTTGTCCAAGCGACTGCAACTCTCTTAAATCCTTGATTTAAAACCAAAAGGAACCATGTCCCAGCAGCAATGAAAGGGTAGGTGGGGGCCAGCAACAGCCACCTCAGGCTGTCACTGGCCTTTTCTTCATCTGATACACAAATCCAGAGCAAATCCACTTCAACCAAAAGTTGTACTTGTACTAAAACATATTAAGGCCACAGGGCTGTGACGATTACTGCATAAGTCGATATGAGAATCCCATGAGAGCTCAGGCATCCCTGTCAATTCAGACCCTTCTTGAACATAAGGAAGGCTGATGCCTAATTTGTGGGAAAAGTGAGACATTACCCCAACTCCTGACCTCTGCAGGAATGATATTCCCTGTTAATGCTATCCCCTCTGAAATAAATGTAATGCTTTGCTACTGGGACCAGCCTCCTGAAGTTGCAAGTCCATGAATTTAACATAATTCAAGTGCATTACAAAATGAAGATTATTGTCCAATAGGCTGAGTCCATGCAATGCAAATCTGTACAAAATCTAGATGTATCCTCACCTTGGCTGTTAAACTGTGACTCCCTGACCTGACAACACACAACCCTGTGCAGGCAGTGACAGTAAATTGACACTGTTCAGCCAATAATCTAAAGGAGAGGGGAAATTGGGATTTTGTAGTGGAGCTGGAAGAGACCAGCTTCTGCCCTGTGCCAACTTTTATGGGCATCTAGCCAGTCTTGGTGCCTATCAGAAGCTCTGGGATAGACCAGAGCTGCAACTCTGTTAAGTGACAAGCAGAAGCCATGCTGCTGCTTTAGAGCTATGACCTCCCTGCAGGCTCCCATCTGACAATCCGGAGCCAGTTGTGATGGTCATCTCCCCTTAAGGTGCTAGATCTGGAGTTTGGTTAAGGACTGTGTGTGTGTTTCATGCAGAGGTTGAGAGGTTATGAACTGTGTGTGGTAGAAAATCCTTGATATTTCTCCTTCCACTGAGTTAGCCATACCTGCTCTCTGTATGTGTATTGTCATCTTTCTCTTGTGCACTTGTTCAGAATGGGATGGAAGGTGCTTTTTCATAATGGTTTGCTTTCAAATAACTTAAAGCTAAGTAACCTGAAGTGTTTAGATGACATTCTGTTTGCTTTTTGCTTCAAGTGTAAATGTTGCAGAATGATTGCCTCCCTGTAAAGACCATTTTAAAGCCCTTTAATCTCCTCTTCCCAGTAAAAAAGTGTTCCACCCCCCTACAATGCATCATCCAGTCCCACACGCCAAAGAAAATGCTCAAATGCTCCTTAGTGTTGTGGGGGAGGTGGTGGTGGGGTATATGTGAGTACTGGCAGGGCTATGTGAGTACTGGCAGGGCTATGAAGAATGATGAACACTGTCATCCATTGCACTCTGTGGTCAGTTCCAGGTAGGGTTCAGATTGGAGCCGTATTACCTTTAGTCATGGAGTCTCCTCATGTAGTTTTTTTTTCCTCTCAATCCCCTCCTGTCATGGGTTTTTAACCATATAAGAGGGTGATATGGCCCAAGATCTGACATTGTTTCCAAACAAGCTGTGTTTAGCTAAATATATTTAAATAGAATCATAGAATCATAGATTATTAGGGTTGGAAGGGACCTCAGGAGATCATCTAGTCCAACCCCCTGCTCAAAGCAGGACCAATCCCCAAAAACCTAAATGGCCCCCTCAAGGATTATACCCAAAAGATGGCATGTAATATATCATTGGAAAACTAATAACTTACTGATCATTCAAATTCTTGCATGATGTCTGTATGGGGTGTTTACAAATACACCAATAGTAAATTACAAAACAACTCCCCCCCCAACATAATGTTATCTGTATTGCAGTAGTGTGTAGGGCAGTGATTCCCAAACTTTTTTGCTCCAGCCCCACCCTCACCCCCCATTTCTGGTCCCCCGGCCCACCCAGGAGCGGGACTACAGTAGGAGCTGGAGCTAGAGCCACAGCTGGAAATGGGGCCGTGGTCGGGGCCGGGGCCAGGAGTGGAGCTGGTGGCAGAACAGGGCTGGGTGGCACTCCCTCCCTTCCCCTGTAGGGGTGGCTTAGACTGCGCTGAGTCCCCTCCCCGGACTGTTTCTCCATGCCCCCCCTGGGGGGGGGGAGAGCCCCACAGTTTGGTGACCAAAGGTTTAGGCATATGGTAAAAACACAGTTCCTGACCAAAAGTTTCACATTCTAATTGTCAGGTGCAGGAGTTTGCTGGATGACTTACTGAACTGTTTTTTGGTGGTATGCTATGATTTTGCTGCATGTTTCCTCATTTAAGATTATTATTGGATTTTTTGAAACTTAAAAAATATTTGTTATTGCCTGCATGTTTCAGTGGGGCATATTTAGAAAAGATTAATACTGGTGCAGGGATACAGGAAGAAGCAGCTGTTGTTTTGCTTGTTCCCATTTTAGTGATGAATCCATAAACCGCAACCTGCTGTGACATTGGAATATTCTGTGGGAGGTCATTTTTGTATTTTGTTATGGGTTCATCTTGATTTATCTTGCTCTGCATCCGGTGATGTTATAGCTTCTTACATAGAGATACCAAACAGGGTTTTCTAGAAAAAGAGCAGATAATTGTTTTTACTTGGTTAATTGCTTTTTGGAGCTATTCTGTAATCTAGTAAAATTCTCAATATTTTGATTTAATATTTTAATAATATTAAAATGTTTTGTGGTTAAAAATGAGAACAGTTTCAAAATTGCAGATAAATAGTAGAACACTAATTGGTCAGAATATTTTTTTTATATATACGTGAGAGTCTTGTGGTACTCTGTCTCAGATTTCGACAGCTGCTTGTGCTGATGATGGCTTGTTGATATTAATGATCTTCTGGAATATGGAATGTAAACAGAGTGATTAGCAATAAAAATATTCTAACTGCATAATATCAAAAATAGCCAATGTCCAATGATAGTAATATGAAAAGATTTCTATGCAGAAGCCTTTGTGGTAATATTACTGCGTGCCGGTGTTTTACTGTGATGTTTCTGTATTTTTTGTGACTTATTTAACCCATGTTGGTGCTGAGATTTTAATTGACAGGTCTGCAACAGTGAAAGGCTACTCCTTTAATCTACTGCAGCGATTACCCGTCATCTCTTGTTTCTGCTTAATATCACACTTTGCTGATCCTGTCCCATTTCCTCTGCATCTGATATTGCCATACACAAAACAGAGCAAAGTGGCCTCAGCTTCAGCTATCACGGTTGCTAGAGGGTTATGAATAATAATAATTTAAAAGAGAGAGAGAGAGAAAGGGAAATTCTGGATCTGAACTACGCTGAGGGTGATCAGATATAGGTTTGGTTGGGAATTTTTCTAATTTTTATTTTTCCCTCTTGAAAACATAGATTTGTCAAAACTGAAATCTTTTCTGGAAAATGTTTCTCTTTTGACAAACTTCTGCAAAACACAGGTAGGGTTTGATGGAACTGTGGCAAGGGTTCTCAGTGTCTCAGTTCCAGGTTGTACAGCAGGGAGCACCAGTGAATCCTGGCTTTCACTGCTTCTAGGCTTCCCACTCTTTGTCTGGAGACTCCTCCGGCAACTTCTGGAGTCAGGGCAGCCAGCTGTTCTCTTCGTTTTTGGAAAATCAAACCGAAATATATAGATATTTTGGAAACTTTTTTTCTTTTTTGCAGGAACTTCTGAAATAAAAGCTTTCATTTTGAATTGACCAGTTTTGACCAGCACTACTCAGATATAGTGTTGATGGGGCTGGTCTAGAGTTTAGATTCAGTTTTCAGGTTTTGGCCTAGCTTTAATTGCTACCTATCTTTGTTTGTCTTGGACAGAATAACTGTATGTAACAGCATGGTTAGCCTGGTTCTTGATATCACGTTTCCTTCTGTACATTATTAGTTTACTTCAGTGGTGCCCAACCTTATTACACAAGAGGGCCACATAAACCTAAGCACAACCTTGTGTGGCCCAAACAAATTCTACATATTTGAATAAGATTTAAAGTCACCTGTCTTGATTTATATTTTAAGTTCAGCTTCTTTCGTACATACTTAGATTGTTTCTATGTACAGTATTGTCTACTTGTGTAAGCTAAAATAATGTAAACCTGATGATAAAATGCTAATGAATCAGCCGTTATTATATTATGTTGAAGCAGGCTGTGGGCCTTATGAAATATTCTGGTGGGCTGTGCGCAGTCCGTCAGTGGGGCAACCTGGTCATGTTGAGTCATGTTGTGTTATTGCAATGTGACTCAATAGCTCATTGTGAGCATTCAGTGCCATTGGAGTTCACTAGTTGCCCTGTAAGCTTGTAGGATTTAAGAAAAATTGTTAAAGGCCATAACTGTCCTGCACATTTTGGGAATCCTGAAAATGCAAGCACTCTGGTTTTAGTATTTATTTACGGGTGATGATTATTTTTTGAAGGCTTGAAAATGGCTTTCCTACACATGTTCTCTTCCTCCCATTTACTGTCCTTTTGAAAATAATCTTAAATGGAACTGATATTAGGGACGAGGGAATAACTTTGATTCAAAGGTCTGAGCCAGACCTTTTCACATTCCTTGACTTGAACCTGAACAGACTTGAGGTTTTAAAATGCTTTTTTCATTTCTCTTGTGCATTTTTTGCATTTTCTAGTTCCTACTGGAAGTAGAAGTACTAAATGTTTTGATCTCAGTCTGTTCTCTCAAGATTTCCGACCCAATTTTTCAGACAATTAGGTTTGCACAGTTGTACAAACTTTTAGGTGTTCATCTAAAATTTTGTAAACTTTGAGATTCCTTGATGTTTTTTAGAACAAATACCTAAATAGGTCACAAAAACCAAACAACTTATTATACCTGAAGTACAAAGAGCACTTCATATTCACCGATAAACAAAAATATTGCTCAGTGACCTACATAAGCAAAATGGTAGAAAGTATTTACTAACCAGTCAAAATAACATCCAACAAATGAAGTATATCTATTTAGTTTTACGTGAAGATGAGAGAGCAAAGGCATAATTCCATAATGTAGAGTCTTTGCACTAATGCAGCAGGGATTTATACTTCCGGTGCAAGATTTATTACTTAAATTTTTGTTTTTTGTTTTTATAGGTGCATTTTGTTAGTACTTTCCTAAACCTATCTGACCAGTCTTCAAAGTGTGGGGTAGAACCTTGAACAAATGTTAGATTTATTATAAAATCATCCTCTCCACTTTTCTAATCACATTCTCAATTTATCCCATTCAGAATTCTCATACGTTTGGTCCCTCTGGCATTGAATATCGTATAGGTAAGACATGCTGCAACATTTACTTGCAGCAGCTATGTCAGTTCAGCCTGCTTATTGCATATATCTGTTCCTTTCTTCTGTAGAAGCTCATTAATCCATCAGCATGACAGTCCTCCCAATGAGGTTGTGCCAAATGTTACAGTAGCACTCCAGCATAGTTTAGAAATCTGCATGCTGTTTATTTTTTCAGAGATTAAATAGGATCACTTTCCTATCATCTAGTATTTATGCCTAGGGCAGTCAAAATGAACTCCCACTAATATTTTTTTCTTTAAGGAAAATAAGTGCAGTAATTAAGGGACATTGAATATGTTGCTGAAACTGTTTGTATATTGTATGAACCACTAGTCTGTAATGCTTAAATATAAACCAGAAGAGTAACGGTGAGTAGGATGGGATGAACAGGGATGAGGGCGGGAGAAGCTTGGTGTAGGACTCAGTGACATTTAAGGCTGAGCATTGGAGCTGTTGAAGAGTTATTGCTGCTTATGACTGTTTGGCCTGGCTGCATATCAGAGCCATTAACCTCTGAAAATCATAGCCCTAAAGAGAATGTACTCTTTTAGAAAACTCCTCATTAATTAAATTTATGGAAGGGAAAAAAGCTTAGGCCTTGGAGCATGGGCTTCTACAGGTCCTGCAGATGCATAAAAATAGCCAGGAATGTTGGGCTTCATGCAGAAACTAAACACCCTAATTTTCCCTCTTGAGAGTTTCAGAGGCTTGCAACACTGGGGATGGAATTTGTTCAGTGCTGGCCTTTGCATCCAACTCTCCAATGTGGGGCTAAGTCTGAATTCCTTCACCTCCATTAATTGTGTCTTTCCAGCATAATGATGACTCCATTTGTCCATAGACTTTTCTGCAATAAGTGGAAGTGTTTTAAAAAAGCATATGCTTACCTGCGAACTTAAATCTCATACACTGTACATTTTTGCTAGCATACATTCAGAAAATGACACATGCAGAGCATTTAATTTTTTATAAGCGAAGTCTTGATTTGAGTACATCAGTGTAAATGTTTACACTTGGTGCTGGTGGTTTTTCAGACAGCAGGGTATGAAATACAGGGGGAAATATTACCTGTCGCTGCAACATGTAATTCTGAAAACTACCTGCCTCATTAACCTATGGACTTTCCCAACAGTAAGCAGCAATTTGGCTCAAGTCCCTTCAGCATCAACATTTTTCCATCACCTCCTTTCCCACATTTACAGAGCTATGGAAGACTTTGCCTGAGAAGTACAGTACAATGAAGTGTACAAAGGATACATTAAAACAATCGCTAACCTTTAATATTGTGGCTCTGATTCTGCAATTAATGAATGTTTTGCGTGCACAAAGTCTGAAGGATTAGGCCTTGTCTGAGTTACATTTAAAAAAAAAATCATTTTCTTTGTTTCCTTCACTCTCTCCTAGTTTATTTTTTTCCTCTCTTCATCCTTTGTCTGCTCTGTTTTCTTCTTCCTTTATTTTCTCATGTTGAAGCTTTCCTGTTACCTTCATTAACATAGATTTTCATAATCAGCTTCCTATTCTGTACTGTATTATATTCCAGTTTTGTCTCTTGTGAGCCCTCTTTCTCCTCTGTGTTTTCTCCCTGCTACTGTTCTCTTTAAGGATATGGCTACACTGGCACTTTACAGTGCTGCAACTTTCGCGCTCAGGGGTGTGAAAAAACACCCCCCTGAGCGCTGCAAGATACAGCGCTGTAAAGCCTCAGTGTAATCAGTGCTGCAGCGCTGGGAGCGCGGCTCCCCGCGTTACAGGCTATATCCGTAGAGGATGTGGTTTACATGCAGCGCTGGGAGAGCTCTCTCCCAGTGCTGGTGCTCCGACCACACTCACACTTCAAAGCGCTGCTGCGGCAGCGCTTTGAAATTTCAAGTGTAGCCATACCCTAAGTTTATTGTTCGTTTCTTCCTCTCCCTCCCAGCCAGAATGTCTGAGTTAAGTATCCTCCTCCCTACCTCTAATCAGAAAGTACATGGAACGCTTAACTAATGAGGAACTTCAGGTTCTTGATAGGGAGGGAATGATTAAGGATATAGACTTTGTATTTTGACTTCTAATTCCAGTGAATATAATTACAGGTAACCCCTCTTTTTAACGTATGCTACAAATGCACAAAATCCTAGGCTCCAAGGAATATCTACACACAGGCGAATCAATATATTAGAGCAGTGTCATTTGCACTGCTAGCTATAATTACTTTTGTATTATTTCCAGTGTAGACCCCTGCTTTTGAATGTTTATAACTGTGCTATTAAAATTCATTGCAGACTGAAATTTGGCAGACAAGGTATGAGAGCCCAGAGCAAATTTTTAGTTTTTGTTTAAAATATTTTTTTAAGCTAAAGGAATTTAATAAAAACCATTAGACTGGTGGTGATAAATACTTTTATGTGTTACTACAATACAAAAATACGTAATTTATTTTAAAATTCTGCATGGCATTAGTCCATAATGGCTTCAGGTATTCTGGAACAGAACAGTGAACATAACACTTACTTTATTAAGAAAAAACACTTAGGTGATCACACATTCTCAATATCTCCTAAAATCTGATTTTAGTAGGCTCTTTAGCACGCTACTGTACCATAATGGAATAAAGTGAAAACAAACAAACTTGTACAACTCATTAAGCTTCATCACCACCAAGTGTGACCATTGAAAAGATGTTGGATGTTTTCAAAACAAGAATGGGCCTTAAAACAATTAAAATAAAATAACCAAAATGCTCTGCATGTGTCATTTTCTGAATGTATATTCATAAAAATGTATGGTATATCAGATTTAAATTGCAGTTATTTGCAGATAAAGAAACTTTAAAAAAATGCTTCTACTTATATACTGAATATTTACGGCCACTGGGTACGGGACATAGAACTATTCAGCCTAGCCCAGTCCAGTAGTGACTTAATGTGGTACCATAGGATGGCAGTTGGATGACCTATATGTATAGTAGTAATATATACAAT
The DNA here is from genome assembly GCF_003597395.2 of Chelonoidis abingdonii. Classification (NCBI taxonomy): domain Eukaryota; kingdom Metazoa; phylum Chordata; order Testudines; family Testudinidae; genus Chelonoidis; species Chelonoidis abingdonii. Next base: position 190,011,004 of record NC_133770.1, read on the forward strand.
CAGTTGATTCCATTACTTATTTGAACTTCAGACCCCTTGTCTTATAGTTAAGAGGCAGTTTCCCTGATTCGCCAGTTAGGTGACTTGCATGACAGGCTGGTCAGACAAGCAAATACAAATTTCTTTGTCTAGGTAAGACTGTGCTTATACATCGCTTGCTGAACACATTTTAGGAACATAATTCTACCACATACTTATAAATCTTTGTAAACACCCCATACAGACATCATGCAAGAATTTGAATGATCAGTAAGTTATTAGTTTTCCAATGATATATTACATGCCATCTTTTGGGTATAATCCTTGAGGGGGCCATTTAGGTTTTTGGGGATTGGTCCTGCTTTGAGCAGGGGGTTGGACTAGATGATCTCCTGAGGTCCCTTCCAACCCTAATAATCTATGATTCTATGATTTCATGACAACAGTGTGTTAGGTGTAGTGAGTATGTCAGGTCTCACAAAAGTTGCTGAGTAGTGAAATACCAGTGGGTCTCTGTGTTGCAGAGGGCATATCAAACTGGCAGACTGTGTGGCTCCTACAAATGACTACTTCCACAACAAAGTGGAATAAAACATTTTGACAAGGTTGTCTGTAGGTCTGCTTGAGTCAGTCAACAGAGATAGAAAGAATGAAAAGAGAAGAATTTTCGTAGAGTTATCAGTTGGAGCGAAGAAGGAATTTTACTCTGTAGGAGTCAGTGGAGGGTGGATAGTGTTTCTAGGTCTGCGGCACTCGCCATCAAGATTCATGAAGACTTTGCTCTGTCACCAAGCACTCCTTCTCATAGGTCTCTACTACATCTGATCTGGATAGGTAGACAAGGACTTTCATTGGGAATGTATATCATCACATTCTGGTGCAAAAGTGCCAGAATTTAGGCACGTTATTGAACCTGCAGTGTAGTGGCGAGTTTCTGATTTTGTCATATTTAAGTGAGGATTTGTCACCCATTGTGTGATAGCTGCCATTCAGGGAGTAATTATGAGTAAACAGCTGGATACATTTCCTTCCTTTACTTCTGAATTTTTGTATCACAAGATGTGCTCAAATGGCACAGTTAGAATTAGAAAATCATTGAGTGGAAGGAAGAGAAGATTAATTGGTGCTTTTAAAAAGACTTTATACAAGTTGTGTAAGAATGGGAATTAAGTCTCTTTCCTGTTCACTAATGGCTTTTGTTTTATAGCAGGTGTTCAAGGTATAATGCAGAACTTGTACGCTAGTATGAGCCAGGCCCTTCTTCCTCCTCTGATGTAAAAATGCTAGTGAAATTCTAAACATTATCTTTGCTGGCATGATGGTGTTTTTGGTGTCTGTGCATATATGTGTATCTGAGAGAGCAAGCTCTTGCTGACAGGAGATCCTATTTTTACATGTAACTTGAATTAAATTATTTCAGATGTAGACCATGCGGAATAAATGTTTACAAGAGCTGGTTTAGATCACTATAAACAGTAAAATAGTAAAATAATATGTTCCACTCTAGTAGAGTGGAACATATTAAAATAAAAAATTGAATATGACTCCTCATGCTATCGTGTGTCAAAGACAACTCCCGCCCTTCTCAGGCTTCCTGCCTTTTTTGAGAGGTTCTTCAGGAAATGACAAAGAAGACAAGAGGGATCTTTGACAATGAATTACATTCTTATTGTGCAGTTGAAATATAGCTATTTAGAACTTCCTTGCTTGAGACCTCATATTCTGTGTCATAGAAAGTTAAATGCAAGCAAAGAAACTTGCTAAGTTTTACCAGAACTACCAAGCAAATGCTGTAACATCATGTGTTAAACCAGACAACCAGCGCTGTAACTTTCTTTGCCCAGTCCACTGTACACAGGAAGAGGCCTATGAGAATGATGGAAATGTAGGGCTGGAAGCAGGGCCAGTACAAGGATATTTTGCGCCCTAGGCGAAACTTCCATCTTGCGCCCCCCCCCGCCAACCACCCCGCTGAGCGAGGGCTGTGATGCCCTGTG
>NC_133770.1:190014120-190029467 GCF_003597395.2 Chelonoidis abingdonii
GGCGCCCCCGCCGGCAACGAGAAAAATGGCATAGGCTGGAGCCCCTGCTCTGGGAGGGAGAGGGATTCTGAGCCTCTGCCGGCAGCCCAGGGATTCCCCTGGGTCAGCGCGCTGTGGGCAGCCCGAACCTCTGGGCTGCCGCGGAGGCGCCCTGACCCAGGGGGGGGCCCTGGGCTGCCGTCTGCCGTGGTGGCGCCCTGACCCAGGGGGACCCTGGGCTGCCGGCTGCCGCTGGCAGCTCAGACTCCCTCTCTGTCCCAGCAGCAGCGACTGCTCAACCATTTAAAAAAAAATTTGAGGGCGCTGCTTTTTGGTGCCCCCAAATCTTGGCATCCTAGGCAACCACCTAGTCCACCTAAATGGTTGCACTGGTCCTGGCTGGAAGGGACTTTGAAAGGTCATCAAGTCCAGCTCCCTGCACTGAGGCAGGACCAAGGGAACCCAGACCATCCCTGACCTGCGTTTGTCCAGTCTATTCTTAAAAACCTCCTGTGATGGGGATTCTACAACCTTCCTTGGAAGCGTTTTCCAGAACCTAAATACCCTCATAGTTAGAATAGGAATCCAATGGCATCTAGAGGTGCTTAAAGATTACCATACATATGTAGCCCTTGCAGACCACAGCCGTAGATGATGTCAAGAAAACATTTTGGGCCGTGTCATGAAACTTCACAAGATCCTTTAGCTCTGATGTATGGGAGGGTTTATTTGTGGGTGTACAAAACCAGAAAAACCCCTGACTCTGGAGGTGTGGTCTTTGAGTGGGAAGTTTAGAATATGGAAGGCTTTGCCAAGAAGTTTAATGCATAAGCTACATCATCATCCGTACATTTTGTGGTGTTTCTCTGGCTTTTGAGGGCTTTAGGGTTAAGAGTTCAAGAAGATATTGCTCTTTTTGCAGGAGGTTGTTCTGCCTAGTGTACTTATAAATTCCAAGGCCAGAAAGGTCCACTGTGATCACTAAGTCTGACCACCTGTATAACAGGCCATAGAACTTCCCCAAAATAAATCCTAGAGCATATATTTTAGAAAAACATCCAGTCTTGATTTAACAATTGTCAGTGATGAAGAATTTACTATGATTCTTGGTAAATTGTTCCAATAGTTAATTACTGACAGTTAAAAATATATGCCTCATTTCCATTCTGAATTTGTCCACCTCCAACTTCCAGCCATTGGATCATGTTGTATCTTTTTCTGCTGTATTGAAGAGCCCATAATTAAATATTTCTTCTCCATGTAGATTCTTGTAGACTGTAATAGCTTAATAGCCATTTTAGGTATTGACCCAGTTACTCTAGATCTTTTCCTAGTTCTGGTCTGACTACTCTGTAGTCCTGACTAATTTCACTGTAAGTGCACATTATGCACTCTTCCAACAGGCCAGATTGAGAAGAGCTGCAAGTTTTGGGAATCTGAGGAAGTGTAGTTAGGAGAAAGATGTTGAGGGGAAAAACTTGCAGAACCTGCTTAGTCTTGCACGAAACCGTCTTGGCTACTAAGGGTGTGAGCTTGGCCCCCATGGTGTTCAGGTATTTGGAATGATGAAGAGGTTGCCATTCTGTCTCCATTTTGGAGTATATGTTTCTTTATGGATTGATAGGGAGGAGCTCTAGTGACTTCAAAAATTTAGGCAGTATTAAAGGTTATATAGTTTATAGGCTTACAATTGGTTGTCACCAACAGAAATGATTACTTTTTCAGTAAGAAGTCTGTCTTTCAGTGTTAGGCCAAGAAATGACAATTGCAATTAAGTTTAGATTGTTTTGGGGGTGATAACCATTATCTACTGGATATCTTTGAATTGATGATTTGTAACAGCTCCAACAGGTGGTGGGTAAGGAGACATAATTTAGAGGTTAAACAAGAAGACTGGGAGGAGATCTGGAGTCTGATTGTGGGTCTGCATTTGGACTTGCTCATTTGGACATTTATGGACATTCTCCTTCTCTGGAAGTTGGCAAGAAGGTAGGGGAAAATACCTCCCTTCTCCCTTTTTTTCTAAGGCCCAAGCTTTGTCCAGTTCCATATTAGAACTGAAAATACAATTTTCTTGAAGTGATATTAATACTTAAAGATAGTGCTATGTACTCTCAGCCTTAAAAGTGTTTTTCTTTTTTCTTGGTGTGGACATAATTATACTTCCTGCATGATTGGTACTGTGAAGCCTCATTCACTAATCTTTCTAAGACACTATAAAAGTACAAATAATTATATGTTCACGAGAAAAATAATTTTCTGTTGGGTTCAGAACCTCTGCAAAGTTTAGTCCAAAGTGCGTTTTGAGTAGTATTCTGACCACTGAAAGTGTTTTTCGTTTTGAATTAAGATACTGGTCATAGTGGCCATTATTAAGTAAAATTTTGGCAGGATTTCATATGACTTATAATGGCATTGATTGTACTAGCCGCTTTCAGATTGAAGCAATTCATCCTTTTTTGCCTGTGTGTTGAATTTTCCTTATACTGCTTCGGTTTCCATGTCTGTTTCTCTTCCTTTTCTTAATTTGTCTTGGTTTTGGATTTTTAGACATTCACAATGACAACACCCAGTGTAGTCATTTGATTGTGCCAAAAAAACCAAACAAGACAAAACTCAAAAAGATGTTCTCTTCAGTCTTCTAATCCAGTTTGGACTCTCTAGTTCTTCCCAACCAGCAAATGGAGAGGCGTTTACTGGTCTTTTGCTGATGACATTGGTCCATTTAAATATGTGAAAAGTAGAGCCCAGGAAAGCAAATAGACTTGCATCATATTTCAATGAACAATTAAAATATTTCAGAAAGCATGAATTTTATGTTAGATAGTACACTTTTTAGGAAAGTACGCTGGACTGGTACAAAAAACTTGGAGAAAGAAAATTAATTTTCTGTCGAAAAAAACACAAAAAAACCTTCCTTTCTTCAGTCTTCTATACCAGTCTAGACCCTTGGAATCTCCCAAAAGCAGTTTACTTTGGTAAATACTGTGGGTAGGGGCTAGCACCTGACAGCTTTCACCTTTCTAAGACTGCGTATCTTTAGATACGCATATGTGTTCCATAATATTTCAGAAAGATGTTTGGTGATGCCCAGGCAATAGACTTGCAAATCTTCAAGAAACATGTTTCTTGTCTCTCTTTCTCTCCCCCGACCCCCAGAAGAAATGTGTAGTGTGAGCTTTGAGGAAGTTGGAATTTCCTTTCCTGCAGAACTAGGTGTTTGTAATGAGCTATAACGCAAATGTCTGGACTGGTATAGAAGATTTTGAAGACAGGAAAAATAACTGGTTCCTTTTTTGGTAGTAAACTGTATCTTAAAAGTATAAAATGACACTTTTTTGGTAATGGTTTAGGTGACCTTGCTATCTAGGACATATTGTAAAGGCGTGGGAGAAGACGTATGTGATTATATCTAGTAAACAGCAGAAGACAGGGGACCATGCTTCAGCTCTCAGCGATACAATGCAAGTAAAATGAGGTGTTTGTGACTAAATGACATAGGGATTCAGTATTGGCCAGTAAAGCCTATGTTCGCATTACAGAGTCCATCTTTTAAGTCTGCTTTAGTAGCTTTATATTTATATTGTCCTCTGCACTTTTTGAGCCACGTTTAATTATAAGGAGGTGCATACCATGGTCAGAATGTTTATATGTGGATTTGCACAAGCAAGAGAACAGGAATCTCTCACAAGGAACTTTGAAGCCAGGGCCTCAAAGTTTGTTGTGGCCAGCTTGGGTAATTTTATTCCTCTCTCCCTCCCTCCCTCCCCCCGCTCCCCGTAAAATTTGCTAAATTCAAGAATGAGAATAGAACATTAGTTTGAGAGTTGTCAATATGGCTTAAAGCCAGCATGTTGAACTCTTTGCTGCTGGCCAATATCTCTACAGCATGTTGTTAGTTCTATTAGTTCTATTTTATGATGCAGCATCCAGCAACCCTGCTGTTACTGTAATGGTTAAAGGCTGAAAAAGGAGAATGTGTTTAGGCTTTTTTTGAAAAACTCTTGAGAATGGGTTTGTGGGGCAGCAGAATGCTTGTGGAAATGTATCATGATGATGTGAACTCTTTTTCTTTGCTCTGTCGAAAATCTTCCTTTGAAAATCTACTGCTACTGATAGTAATAATTTCAGCTGTCAGAAAAGCTCTGTACCATCCCTGCAGCGATGATTTTTTTTGCTACTGCAGCAGAATGCTAAGGCCACAATCTTTGTGAATAATATAAGGACAGATGGAGAAGAGTATGACAATTACAGATGTGTAAGTTCCTTGACCTTTTCTCCCCACTCCTCTCAGGCCAGCTGCAAAAGCTTGGTGTCTCTGACTGAATGGCCATGACTTTTAATGCTCTGATTGACCTGTTCACACTGCACCTGACTAGGATTATGTATCACGTAAGTAAGTGATAGGCCTTAAAAAGGCTTTTACCAAAAAAATCAGAGGAGATGGTGGTGAAGGAAGCAGCTAAGTGCTTAATTTACAGACAGTTTAAAGTATCTAGATGGAAATAATTGTGTTCATTTGTTCAATAATAACAAAAGCCTTGACCTCGTGTTGACCTGTTGTGCTTCTTTCCCTTGTTTCTGTATTCCATAGCCAAGCAAGACATGATCTGAAGCTCTGTGCTGCCTACAGGTTTGCAGGAAATAGTGACATGTAGTTCCAGCCATTCTCCCCCGCTTTCCACTTATTGTTTCAGGATTTGTCAGAGAATGTGTTGAGATGAAAGGCTGCATATTGAACGGAAGCAGTTGTGTGTGGTGTTTTTTGTTTTGTTTTGTTTTTTTAAAGAAGTAGGTAGGGAGGAAACTCACAGCTTAGGGTTAACACTCTCCTGGTGTTTACTCCTAAATATAAAATGATGTAAGAACACCAGACACACATGGCGCTTTCTGATTGGTTGCTGATGATGTCATATACATGTCACTCTGGCCAGTAAATTTGCGGCTCTGTTTTCTTTATTTGTATGTATAAATTCCGTTTCACAATAGCACCCTTTCCAGGGGATTATTGCACTTCTCAGGTGGTGAAAATCATTTAGGTCTTCACTTGAGCCTGGCAATAACCTGCTGTGTTATAGATAAACGTACATGTGTGCAAAAACACTTGGATGGTAGCAACTGACCTCTCCCTGCATTAAATGCTAATATAATAGGTGGGAGTTCTGAGCCTTTCAGCCTCACAGGGCATCACCACAGGGCTTGAGAATGGGAGGCTGGGTGGAGAAGGCTAATTGGATTGGAAAAATGCGGTTTTGTAGAAATGGTCTAGTTCCACCCCTCCTGTCGTCCTTAAATTCAGGGCAGAGCATGAGCTCTGTAATGTTTTCCACCCAGTGCAGGCACATGAGCTGTGTGATTACAGTAACAGTCTAACAACATACACTGGTGTGCATGTCTACTCCATGCATTTGAAACCTTGCAGTATTCCTAACAGTGGGATGTGGAGCTCCCCTGAGGAAAGCTAGATTGTCCACTGACATTTGGATTAGGTTTGGATCTCCGAGTCTGGGATGGATTGGAGCTTTCCTCCTTAATCCTTTCACTCTTATCTAGCAAGAATGTTGTTTTATCACTGAAAATTAGGAACTTGTATGGAAATTGTATGGAAAAAGCTATATTTTAAGTAGATAAAAATTGCCTTTATGAGCAAAGAACATTGGTAGAAGATGGCTGGAACATTTTTCTTCCATTTCTGTTAAACAAAACTATAATCAGTTATCAGTTAACTAGAGACACTTATTAAACAAGATTCAGGAGTCCCTTTTGTACTTTCAGTGGGATGCATTCTCCAAGGGACTGCAAAGTCACTGCTCTGATCAGTTATGTGACTTCTTAGGAATATTTTGATTGCTATCATTTCATCAACTTCTTATTGGGATTAGAAAAATTCCAAGAAAGCAGGTGGGTTTATGTTGTTTAGAAATGTGTCTATATTTAGGTCTTATCTACTCAGGCATCTCTCAATTTCAGATAGTCTATAGTCCATAGAATCAGCAATTTGCTGGGTCAAAAGAAAAAAGCTTCACATTCAGCATTATAAAATGGTAATGGGCTCAAAGGAGATATTTTGTGTTCCAGGTTAGATCCATGCCTCTGACAGGCTGCAATTATGTGCGAGCTGAAACCAGAACTGATCTAAACATTCATAAGAATTTCAGACACAGCTTTCTTCAGGTGGTGACTTGGACAAGGTTAGCTACCTAAATCAATATTATTGCTTATTCTGTCCGTGAGGGAAGGCACTGCTCTGCTGTGCCCTCTCTGCTGCTTTTTCCTCCCCCTCCTCCTGCTTGATCTTGTGAAAGCTGTTTGAGACTGAGCGAGAAAGGCTATCACTCACTAACAGGATACTTAATCCCACGCAGGTGCAGTTTTGAGTAACTATACAGGGCCTCAAGGTCATGTTGGCTGCAAAGTCGGACAGACCCAAGCTTTTGCAGATGGCCTGAGTGGGAAGAGCGAGATTCAATAATGTTTTCCATCTGTAGCTTCCATGTTCTTCTTTCCCATTCCTCCTCCTCCTCTTTCTTTTCATCCTTTCACAAAGCTTTAATACAGCACCACAGCAACTTTGGAAATAGAAGTAAATATTACTTTAAAACCAAGCACTTAAGAGTTGTTTATACTTTTCATATAAAAATGTAGTTGGCTGAAAGGAAATCATAGTCAGGTAGGCAAATTTTCTTTCATTTACGTTGGTGGTCTAAATTTGAAGCCAGTTCTTTTATTTGCTTCCTCCCTCTATGGTCTGATTTAAGCCTGCTTATAAAAAATAACAAAAGCAGGATGTTGCCACTAGCCGCTTCTCTGCTCCAAATAGAGCACTTCATCCTCCTAAAGTGTAGTATGCCAGACCCCTCTTGTCTCATTCAAGTCCAAATAGGAATAGTCCAGTCCCTTTACTAAAAGCATAATTTTCACAATTTCAGATGTCATTTTATTTTTATTTGTTTGTTCTCTCAATAGTGATGTTGCCATTTTGGAATTATTTTGCCAAGGAATCTACAGGCTTTTAAGTTGCCATGTCCCCTTTTCCCCCTTAAACAAAGTGGGGAAAAATCTTTGTAAGAATTGTATATTTTAGAAAGAACTGCTTAAGACAAGGAGAAATTATGAAGTATTGAGCTGCGATTAGAGTGAATCTGAGCAATGGAGCCCCTTTATTTAGTGGTAATATCATTAACCAAGAAAGCTGTATTATGTTGGGGGGAGCAACATTTCTATCCTCAGAATCATTACTAATAAGAGCTACTTGTGGGCTTGCTGGCTGGAAGCATGGAATTCCACAATTGTAGTCTGAACATGAGTGCAGTCCTATACGTGTGATACAACACTTTGTGGTAAACAGCTATATATGGCATAACATGAGCACCCACTTATGAACTAAGAATACACGTTATATCTCAATTTGTCTTTGACTGAAGTCCTGCTTAGGAGTGAAGTGCTTAAATATAGCTTGATTCGTCCCTTCATGGTCTGTACAGCCGGCCAGATGCTGCCTGCACATCAAAGTCTGAGAAGAGTTCAGAAAATTTTCTTTATAGTAGTTAGGACTTTTTTTTAGAAAAAAAAATTACAACAAAAAACCCTCAAAAAAATTACTCCAGATTATAATTTACAGATTATAGCTAGATTCTTCCTCACAGTAAAGGGGAAAAATAAATTGTGAGACAGGGCACAGTGGTTGTCATTTGTGCAGTGCTGTGTGGGATTGGGAAGAGGTACTCTGCTTGCCAATTTTCTTCTCTCACCATATGAAGAATATCAGAGGAGTGTAAATAAAGGCAATCATGATTTTTTTGTTTTGTTTTAAAAGGAAAAGAAATCAGCATTTTCCACTTCAATAGGGCTTTGGCCAGCAATCTTGGGAATCATGTAAAATTTAATGGAGAAATTCTGATTAGCCCAGCTGCAAGGTAAGTATTCATTCTGCTGTCTAAAATGCAAGTTTGGTATCCTTTGTGAATGAAAACATTAAAGATAAGCTGGCTGGAGAGCAGCTGCTCTCACATGCATGTGCATGTGTGCACACAGAGCAACCCTAGAATTTCCTGTATCAATGCCCGGCCGTAGTACCACAGTGAGAAAGAAAGGGACCAGCCTTGTGACATTCTGGGCACTGTCTTGTTTGTCTTCAGTAGCACTTAGTGCCTCACAAGGTTTGGCTTCTGATGACCAATGTTAAGCAGGAAAAAACTAGTCATTCACTGGATTTATTCCAGTATTGGGCTTTGCTTTTTACTATCATAATTGTCTGTCCTCAGTTAAATTAAAGAAAAACATATGGGGTCAGGAGTGGGAAAGAGGGACCTAACCTGGGACTTCGGAGAGCTAGGTTCAATTCCCAACTCAAAGACAAATTTCCTGTGGGACACTGGGAATGGCTTTTAGTCTCTCAGTTCTGCATCTGTCAAATGGAGTTAATAGTACTTCCCTAACAGGAGTGTTGTGAAGTGGTCAAATATTACAATTATTGAGGTATACAGATACTTAAGAGATCTAAATAGATAGATAGAAGGAAAAGGCCAGGATATGAATTAATGTCATAAAAATAATGTATAATATTTCTCAACAATTGAATTTACCTAATGATCCCACATTATGTATACTGATTCATAACTGTAAAGATGTCAATGGAAACTGCTCCCTTATTTTTCCAGCTACTATCCTGAGGGGAAGTTCCCTTTAATAAATTAGAGAACAAGCTCTATTTGCAGAATATTTATAGGATATCAATTTATTTCTTTTTCCTGCTTTAAAGCATTTGTATTTGAATTCAGCACAGTGTTATAATTGAATCTGAATTCCTTCCTATTTGAAAATGTTAGGAATAAAAAAAGGCGAAAAATATTCTGTTGATGTTCTTCATTCTTTCAGAACTGCAGACAACAGCTTCTTTCCATCTTGATCACCTTTCAAGAGAAAGCTGTAGACTAAATAACCAAGAACTTTCCAAAATGAAGCCAGATTAAAGTGAGGATTTTTTTAACTCTGTACTGCAAACCAATCTGCGTCTTCTTTGAATCACTTGTCCCTGTGACAAGAGCATAGTTGTACAGCTTCTCTGAATTTTTATGTAAGCTCATTCCATGATCAATGCTGGGGAATGGGCTTCGGTCCTGCCAATCAATCCTGTCTCATTAGTTTTTTAAAAAATAATAATCTATTAATGGATTTAGGCCAGGCATGGTTCTTATGTCCTAAGCCATTTTGGTCTGACCCAGTATGGCCGTTCTTATTTTATCATTTATCTTATTTAGGAGCAGGGTCTGGGAATTTTTTTCCCTCCAGCAGTACCAGATTTTAAAAAATAATAAAAAAAAGAAAGGTTTCTTGATGGTATACTCGAGTAGAAATTGTGGGCATATACATATTTTTGTTTCTATGTATATAGTTTCCTTTATTCCATTTTGTTTCTTGCCTAACCTGTCCACAATTTTTATTGGTGCGTGTGTGTGTGTGTGTGTGTGTGTGTGTGTGTATTTATATTTTATTTATTTTAAAAGAAAGCAGAAAGGAAAGAAAACATTGCAAATCTAATTGGACTGCTTTACCTTAAATGTTCGCTTCATTATACCCCAGGCCTTTTGTGCTTGTCCTCTTATTCAGATTCATGCTGCAACTTTACAAGAAGTTTCTCCACATTTCTTACTTCTTTAAGCACAGATTTAGCTAACAATTCAGATACCCCTGGAGACCCTTGTTTTTTGCAATTCCCTTCTCATCAATTTACTGCAGTGCCAAGTTATTTGTAGACATCCTAGCATTTCCCACTTTATTCATTTCTTCCACATTCAGCTGTACTCAGATTCACAGTGAGACGAAAATACCAAGCTGCAGTCAATTTTTGGCAGTGAATCTTATTATTTAAAGTATTTCCATGTTTCCGGTAGAGAGTCCACTTGCTGATTACGTTTCTAAATTGTGGGCAACCCATTCCATAATACCTGATTTGGAGAAACTTGCTGTAATTACACAGTTATGTAGAAAAATAAACATGTTCCAGCAGTATTAGCCTTCAGTTATATATTAGCCTTCAGCTGCAACACAAGAAGTCTTTCCAAGGCTTTGCAATGAAATAACATCCTGAATTCAAGGGCTGCTTAGTCACAGTCAGGATGCATTGTGGTGTGCTACAGTTATATAATTAAAATCAAAATACCCATGGTACAGAACAGGACCAGTATGTTATCTAAAATTCATTTGTACTTAAACATTATAGTTCTTGGAAATAAAAAAAACCCAGTAATACAAATTGGGTTCCAACAGAGTTGGCGTGGCATAGCTTTGGAAGCCTGTGATAGTCACTTATATTTTCCTGTGAATCTTTGAGTATGAAAGTTGTCCCTATTGCTAGATCTTGGCTTGAAAAACAAAACAGAAAAAACAAAACCCTGTCCATCCCAAACCATTGGTTGCTATGTTTTTAGCTACCAGAAAGCAATCCATGCTTGAACCCTTTTGTCTTTTTTATTTTTTTAATTTTTTTTTACATGAGATGTTTCTCTTCCAAGATGAAGGCATAAATATGATAGACTATAACAGATTTTTGAATCTTCAACCACAATATTTTGGGGGATGTGATAGAATAACAGAGAGAATTAATTACGCAGGGTTTTTTCCTAACACCTGGAGCTCATGCTGTTGCTGCTTCTGCTGGCTAGCTGTTGTTTTTCATAAATCACCCTGTATGGTGGTGTGGGTGGGGAGGGGAATACATTGAAATATGGAAAAAAGTAATCATGGCTAGGATGGAAGGAAAACAATATCTAAATATTTCACTACCACTGAATAAGCATAGAATCTCCAGGAATTTCCACTTTCCTTGGCTTGTTTCCTTGGCTTTCAGCTTGGAAAAGAAACTTGCCTAGATGGCTGTATTTAAAATAATAATTTCAGCCTGGATATTAAAAAAAGTAATAAAGGAACTAAACAAGAAATGTCTCCAGTCTCGTGGCTTATGGTTCCATCTGAGGTCTTAATGAAGGCTTTTCATCCACACAAAGGACTTCTACAAATCTGGCCATTCAGACTGATCTGTGATAGGGATATTTTCTTTCAACTGTATTTTAATTATGGCAACTCTGATATGACATTTGGTTTGCACAAGTAACTTTACAAGTTTTGTAGGCCTATTGTTTCTAGCATGCTATTAAACAGTGGCAGGGGGATTGGAAGGGGAGGGAAGAGTCATAACTCCCACATAAATCGATGCCTCTTCTGCAAAATTCAGTACATGTACAATAACATTTCAGCACCATTTCATGTAATTTTCCCAAATGACACAGGCCACACAGTTTCTGAGAATATTTCAGGAACACTGTAAGCCCTCTTCTTCAGCCTTTACTTGCAAATGTTATTCAGAGTGAGTAATCTCATATATTATTCAAGAGATGTAAGGGTTGCAGAATCAGACACATAGAAAGTAGAGACTGGACTTGTTACCACATTTTTTAAAATTTCCCCTTAAGTTTGAACTGCTTGTTATTTTTTAACTATTGTGTATTAGTGGTGGTGTTGCTAAAACATTATTTAATCAAACTTCCCTGGGTGATGGTTCTTGTTTTCAAATGTCTTTTAAGGAAGATAAAAGTAGACTTCAGAGACTGCCATGGTTTCCTCAGGGGACCCTCTGTTTTTGTTACCGGAAGCCTTATTTTGAGAGAAAATGCACTTAAAAACCAAAACTAGAAAACAAACAAATGAAAACCCCAGCCAAAACAAATAGCAACCAAACTTTCTTTCCAAAATTTGTTTGTTTGGTTTAAACCCCCCCAGCCCCCCGCCCGCTGAAATGTAGATGTAAGATCTTGAGTTGCCAGGTGCACTGAACTGTACTTGGGAGATATCAGCATAAATTCAGTAATAACTTCTGTTAGTGAATCAAGATTCAATTTGGCTTGAGTATAGAAAATGGCACTTGTATTGTTTTAACAGTGGAGCATGAACCTTTGTTTTTTAATTTGTTATGCCTGAAAGTAAGTAGAGGAATATTATGATTAGTCACTCCCTGCTGTTATAATAAACACCTGTTTTCATCATAGCATTCATTCTAAGCAGTGGGAATAGTTTATCTACTAAAACTGTTCTCTTGCTCATACACTATCAATGAATGATGTAGCTCCATCTTGTGTATAGGTAGCACCCTTCCTTTCCACTGCATGGGTTAAGTTGAGAAAAGAATGCCCTATGCTTCACCTCCAAATTCCTGGGTAGGGATTATGCTGTGATCACGTCTACTGAGTCAGAAAAACAATTTTCTCTTGTTCCATTATGCCTGGAGGACTGAGTCCCGGATGACTACATTTTGGATTGAACTACAACCTTTTGTCAAACTGTAAAATTCTTCACATGGGTGTAAAACAGAGCATTCCCCCGTTTCTTTGGCTTTGTTGTCTGAGGCTAGATATTTCGTGAAGTCATCTTTGAAGAAAAGGATGACAAAGGGAAAGTTAGCTACAATAAATTCCTTTTCATGAGGTCATGGTCAGGATTAAAGTAAATCTTGGGCTTTAGATATTATGAAACACAGTCAAAGCAATTTCACTGTGCGTGGGTTTGTGTTTGTTTGTTTGTTTTTTTGGTCCTGGTAAATTGCACCAGAATTTTTTTTTTTAATTATACATGTGTTTCAGCAATCAAACAGGCAACTTTAAACAACTTACTCCTCCTTGTTCACTACTAGGAGTAGGGCCAATGATGATTAATTGTCCTGAGACTTACATCAGTCTTTCTACTTGCCTTCTAAGTCTTGATCTGATGCTGTCATAGGTGGTAAACTCTCAGGTGTGATGTGTCCTGAGATGGCTAGGACTATCCAGTGCTGATGCTTCAGCTGTACGCGTTCCTACTTTTTCACACATGCAGCATCACACTGTAGAGAGAATGAAACAGCGGCAGGCACAGCAGGTTGGTATTGATCTAGCAACCAGGAGAAAATCAGTAACAGCTTCTTTTCTACATAAATTTCGGGCATTGGGGTGGGAGGAGCAGGGGAAAGTTAGTTGGGAAACACTCAGCTGAGCACAACGTAATATGAAACCATTTTGGTTATTTGTGGGGGGGAGAGAGAAAAGTATAAGTATTTGAACAACTAGTTAGGTGAACAATTTTCTGGCTTTTTGTAAAGCTATAAATAAATGGTAGATATTAATGGTACTAGTAATCCCTACATCATGTTACTTAACAGTAATCCTTGCATATGCTTACAGTGTAGTGTTGTAGTTCAAAGAGCATCAAGGTTGGCTTTTGTGGGGAAGAAGAATGGTGACTGTAAGTTGATTGGTGGGGCTTATTAGCAATTAAAAATCTGACAAATACCGAAAAGGCCAAGTTCAAGTACAAGAAGGACCCATGGCACATCACCCTGAAAAATCCGCTTCTGCATTCATGGGTTTCAGTTGTTTTCTTTGTTGTGGAATTAGGTTATGAGGGAAGAGAAAATGCCAACTGACCCTCCCAGAGAGTTTCAAGGTGTGTCTATCACGAAGGAAATGAGAATCATTGTCCTCATGTGTTCATTATGGATTTGGTCCAAAGCCCTTGGAGATCAGAGGGAGACTTTCCATTGATTTCAATGGACTTTGGATCCAGCTCTACATTACATCTAACTACTTACTTAAAAAGTAGCAAAGATGAATCATAGAATCATAGAAGATTAGGATTGAGAGAGACCTCAGGAGATCATCTAGTCCAATCCCCAGCTCAAAGAACCTCTAAGGATGGAGATTCCACCACATCCGTAGGTAACCCATTCCAGTGTTTGACCACCCTCCTAGTGAAATAGTGTTTCCTAATATCCAAGATAGATCTCCCTGTGATGGTACCTCCCATAAGGCTTTATGAAAATATGCTTAGAATGTGTTTTATGCTACATATGCCATATAACATGTCTCTGTAAAGGTTATGATCTACTGAATCTATTAATCCTATTTGTATTCATGTATCATTTTTGTATTTAAAGTTATGAATATTGGCTGTGTACTGGCTTGATTCCTAAATAACCTTAGCAGAGCATTTGGTTAGTTCCTGGAGAAAGGAATGTTGATGTTAAGTACCTAATCAAGAAACACTTAAAGGACAATGAATCTTGGAATGCTCCAATTCACATAAGAAGTCTACTTGAGGATGTTCAAGGTAGCATATGACCCATGGCTGCTACCTGATAAGAAACTATGAGTCATGCATGGACATGTGACTTGCCCAGGTGACTCCTAAACTCCATCGTGGAGCTGGACTTTGCGTAGAAGTGAGGAGGGGGTCTCCACCCACAAGAGAGTCTATTTTAACCCCCGGGAGACTCCTCCATTTTGTCTTCAGCTGGCTAAAGAGAGAGCCTCTCCACCCCCCGGGAGACCGGAAAGAAACTGGAACAAAGGACAGTGACTGCAAGGGATGTGAGTAATTGCTGAACCCAGGCTAAAAGGAGATTAGTCTGTAAAAGGGAGCATTCTGGAACTGGTGAGGATCTTTTCTGTATTGAGTTTGATTAGCCATAGATTTGTGCATTTTATTTTATTTGGCTTGGTGACTTACTTTGTTCTGTCTGTTACTACTTGGAACCACTTAAATCCTACTTTCTGTATTTAATGAAATCACTTATTAATTAACCCAGAGTATATATTAATACCTGGGGGGAGGCAAACAGCTGTGCATATCTCTCTGTGTTATAGAGGGCGAACAATGTGAGTTTACTCTGTATAAGCCTTATACAGGGGAAAACAGATTTATTTGGGTTTAGCCCCATTGGGAGTTGGGCACGAACACTTTTGTTAGCTGCTTTCAGGTAAACCTGCAGCTTTGGGGCAAGTAATTTAGACCCTGAGTCTTGGTTGGAGCAGATGGGCATGTGTGGCTCAGCAAGACAGGGTTCTGGGGTCCTGAGCTGGCAGGGAAAGCAGGAGCAGAGGTAGTCTTGGCACATCGGGGACAGCTCCCAAGGGGGGTTCTGTGATCCAACCCATCACACTCCCCCACTGCAATTTGAGACCATTGCTTCTAGTTCTGTCATCTGCCACCACTGAGAACAGCCAAGCTCCATCCTCTTTGGAACCCCCCTTCAGGTAGTTGAAGGCTGCTCACTCTTCTCTTCTTCAGACTAAACAGGCCCAGTTCCCTAAGCCGTTCCTCGTAAGTTATGTGCCCTAGCCCCCTGATCATTTTTATTGCCCTCTGCTGGACTCTCTCCAATTTGTCCACATGCTTTCTGTAGCGGGGGGCTGTCATAAACATTCCCAAATCTGGACCTTAGTGTCCAGAAATCTGGGTGCCTGCATGAACCCCTCTAAGCTTAATTACCAGCTCAGATTTGATCTTGCTGCCACCAGCCAAAAATTCCAGGGTTTTGGCTCCCTCTGGTCTCCCCAAAC
>NC_133770.1:190029936-190032938 GCF_003597395.2 Chelonoidis abingdonii
AGCTGAGAGCCAGACAAAGACAAAAACCCAAACCTTCCCTCCCCTGAGCTTTGAAAAATCCGGTTTCCTGATTGGTCCTCTGGTCAGGTGTTTGGTTCTCTTTGTTAACCCTTTACAGGTGAAAGAAACATTAACCCTTAGCTGTCTATTTATGACAGGGGCCCAAAACTGGATGCAGTACTCCAGATGTGGCCTCACCAGTGCCAAATAGAGGGGAATAGTCACTTCCCTGGACCTGTTGGCAGTGTTCCTACTAATGCAGCCCAATATGCCGTTAACCTTCTTAGCAACAAAGGTATACTGCTAACTCATATTCAGCTTCTCATCCACTGTAATCCTCAGGTCCTTTTCTGCACAACTGCTGCTTAGCCTGTAGTGGTGCTTGGGATTCTTCCATCCTAAGTGCAGGACTCTGCACTTGTCCTTGTTGAACCTCATCAGATTTATTTTGGCCCAATCCTCCAATTTGTCCAGGTCACTCTGGACCCTATCACTACCCTCCAGCATATCTACCTCTACCCCCAGCTTAGTATCATCTGTGAACCTGCTGAGGGTGCAATCTATCTCTATCATCCAGATCATTAATAAAGATGTTGAACAAAACTGGCCTCAGGACTGACCCGTGGGGCACTCCACTTGATACTGGCTGCCAACTAGACATAGAGCCGTTGATCACTACCCGTTGAGCCCGACAATCTAGGCAGCTTTCTCTCCACTCCATACTTTTTCAACTTGCTGGCAAGAATACTGTGGGAGACTATCAAAAGCTTTGCTAAAGTCAAGATATATCACGTCCACTGCTTTCCTCATATCCACAGAGCCTGTTATCTCATCATAGAAGGCAATAATCAAAATAAGTTAACTTCATTGACGTTTTCTGGTCAGGTTAAAAAATTTTCTTCATTCCTAGATTGGTACTGAATCACTGAAGTACCCTCATTCTGAATACCTCTGTTTTTTGCTAGAGAACACACAGGCACAAATGACTCAAATAGGAATAAAAAGAGAATACAAATAGAAAATGAGAAGCCTCTAAATGTTTGAATCATACGATCATGAGAGAAACAAAATAACATCTACAGAAAATGAAAGTATAAACCACTTTTTAAATGAGATTTCACCTTTTTTTGGATTTGTTTGGAGTTGGAACCACTTACTGTAAGAGGTGGGCAGGGATTCCACTTTTTTTCCTTTAAGGATGAAGATGGTTGTGTTTGACTCAGTCTGTCTGCATCTTTCAAATGCGTAAAAAAAAGCAGTCCTTAGCTGTGTTCTGAACTATGAGAGAGAAGGAACCTCTCTTACCTCTCACATGGAGTTGGTCAGACTCTTGCTACAATTATGTACAAAGGAACGACGTTTGGGATTAAATTCACCCTTATGTGCCACCGGAGCTGAACCCTTTTAGGGCTCAAAATAAGGCTTAGATGGGATTTACATTGTGCATAGGTCATTTGCTAGCCCTCTGCGTCAGGATTGCCAGATGTCTGGTTTTCAACCATAATGTCTGGTTGAAAAGAGAATCTTGTCAGTGTCTGGTCAGCACAGATGACAAGACATTAAAAATCTGGTCAGCTGCAGTAACCGGCCTCCACCATTGGGAGGTGGGGGTGGGAGAGAGCAGCAGCTGTGGCTGGAGCCACATGGAGGAAGTACTCTCTGTTCAGCTGCTGATGCCTGACAGAAGAGTGGCTGGCTTCTGGACTGGGCTCTAAGAGGTAGGTGCCACCTTGTTGGGGGCATCATATTTACCCCTCCTTCTGCCCCGCCGTGCCCTAATTGCCTGGCCTCTTGTTATGGAGACCAGCCCCTTGCTCTGGGGACCAACCCCCCCCTCCACCCTGCTGTCCCCCCATTGGGCAGGCAGGTATAGTGCCCATCAGCTCTTCCCAACCTGGCTCTGCAGGAAGCAGGTGAGTCCTGGGCAGGGGTGAAAGTAAGGTGTTATGGGCTAGTACAGTGTACCGGTAAAAAGTAGCCGCCAGTACCAGCCCGTACTGCTGACTTTAAAGTGCTGCTGCAGTGGCAGCGCTTTAATATCACTGCCCCTTTTGCCCCCCGCCAGCCACCAGTGGGGGTGTGTGTGCAAAAGAAGTAGCTGCCCCAGGGCTGTGATTTAAAAGGGTGGCGGCAGGGGACGGAGCCCTGGGCCCTTTAAATTGCCGCTGGGGCCCTGGGCAGCATGGGCCAGGCAGCACAGATGGGCTGGTTGGGAGACCCTGACCCCAGCCCCACCCCTTCCGCCCAAGGCCCTTCTGCGGGGGGGACGAGGAGGCAGCGCTGGCCCCATACGGGTAAGAGATGAATTTTACTTTCACTTCTGATCCTGGGAGAGGGAGGAGTGGAAAATGGGCAATGGAGGAAGGGGAGAGAGGAGAGAGCAGAGATGGGGCTTCAGGGGAAGGGTTTGGGCATGGGTGGAGCCTTGAGGGAAGAGGTGGGTCAGGGGTGTTTGGTTTTCAGCAGTTAGAAAGTTGGCAACCCTACTCTGCGCAAGAGTGAAATTCTCTTAATGCATTAAATCTAAGGGTTTGCCTACACTGGCACTTTAAATACTGCAAGTTTCTCGCTCAGGGGTGTGAAAAAACACCTCCGTGAGCGCAGTGAGTTTGGCACTTTACAGCGCTGAGTGTAAACAGTGAACCAGCACCTCCACTGCAGCAATAAATGGAATATTATACTAAATAGAAAAGTGAATGTTTTTAATAGGTCAAATAAAAGCTAAAATTAGCATTTGTATTAAACACAGCCCCTTATGTGAAAAAATTCACTGAATACAGTGAGTTTGAGCAGGGCCGGCTTTAGGAAGTGTGGTGCCCAATTTGAACATTTTCGTCGGGGCCCTCGCAGGGATGACTTAAAAAAAAAAAAAGTGTAAAAAAAAAAAGCCTTTTATTTCTTCCATGTATTATTTACTTTCCATAATTATATAAATAATACAATTATATATTATGTACATTGCATCATATATGCTGTTGATTGCTTATTAATGACCGCCATTT
>NC_133770.1:190033949-190036683 GCF_003597395.2 Chelonoidis abingdonii
GGCTTGCCCCGCTCCGGCCGGGGCTCCAGTTGGGGCCGCGGGGCGGCTTGCCGCGCTCTGGCTGGGGTTCCAGCAGGGACCGCGAGGCGGCTTGCCCTGCTCCAGCCGGGAGAGCGGGGCTGCGGGGCTTGCTGCTCTCCGGCCAGGGCTCCAGCTGGGAGAGCCGGGCTGTGGGGCAGCCGCGCTCCTGCCGGCGCTTTGGTCAGGGGAGCGGGGCCATGGAAGACCCTGGAGCAGACCGCAGCCGGGGTAAAAAAAAAATTTAAAAGGTGCTTAAGGCGCGGGGCCCGATTCCGGGGAATCGGCTGAATCGGCCTAAAGCCAGCCCTGAGTTTGAGGCCCATATATTACAATAGAAACTATAATAAAAATACTTTCTATGTCAAATACATGATGTGGTCACATTATGGCTGCAGCTGGAATCTCAGCTTCTAAATTTTCTGTATTGTTCCATCTCTGCTTCTTCATCTATTTCCTGGTTTCATCTAAACCCATATATTTCCTCACTTTTCTATACCTCTGAATTCTTCAGTCCCTCCTTTAGAGTTTATATTAAGCTTGTCAATAAGCATGTTAAGATACATTTTGTATGCAAAGTACTGTATAAAATATGGGTGTATTGAACAGGATCATTCCTGTCAACTTTTCAAAAGAGAAGTGTGAGGATGAGAGACAGTTGTCAAAGGCTTTGGGACTGTGCAGGGGTGGTAAGAGAGACTTTTTCATCTTCTTTATTCTACTGCTAACCGTTTCATTCTGGAAAATATTTAATGAGAATTTTCACAAAAAAATTGTCCCATTTTAGATGAAAAATTTGGACATTCAAAATGTAGGTATGGACAAAAAGTTTGTGAAAATTTTCAATCAGCTCTTCTTGTGTGCAACAGTCAGAGCAGCAGGGACTTCTGCTCTGGGCGATGAAGTGGAAATAGAATTTTTTCTTTCATTTGCAGAGCATCAGAACACTACCATGCTTAAGAATGAAATATACACCAATCTGATCAGTTTAATTCCTGCTTCCAATACATGGGGCCACCTTGAACACAAGAATCTTGCAAACTTCGCTTTGCCCCTGCTGCCGCAGTAGTGCAGGTCTTCACTAATCCCCCTCCCCACCACACCCGCAAAAGTGTTTTTACTGTGGGATAAATAATGTGTGTTAGCTATGCTGCTTTAAAAACATAGTGGAGACAAGGGTCTTTAGTTTTACTGTGAGGTAAACTAAGCAAGGTTAACCACAGGCAGGGGCTATGGTATTGATCTTGCCAAACTATCTCGCGGTAAATGCTACATGTGCCTGGTCACCATTTAGGATTTTAGAGTGAAATAACTATTGTGCTTTCGTTATCTTGAGATTAGCCTCCTGCACCCCCTGTTGCCCCCCCCCCAAAATCCAACCCCCCTTTTGTGTCAGTAAAGACCAAAGCCAGAGAATTAACTGCTTGCCACTGGAGAGAGTACATTTTTCATGCTATACATTCAGCTGGCAGAAACTTGAAATTTTCATTCCCTGGGAGATGACTACATTTTAAAATTTCCTTTTCCCCAAATTGGAATGAAAAGTTGAAATTTCCTGCGTAAAAAAATTCTGAAAAAATTAATTTTGGAAATATTGAGATGATCTTTTCAAACCATTTCTTTTTGATAAGGTTGAAATGCTTCATGTTGACTTACATATCATAATCTATATAGCACATATGTTGAAACATTTTGACAATGATGTATAATAAATGATAGTCAGAATGAAGCATTTTGATTTTTTATGTAAAAAAAAAAAATTGAAAAAATCTATCATTTCTCTTAAAACATTTTGATTGAGTCAAATCAGCTTTTTCTGACAGAAAACTGTTCTGCTGCAAGATATCTGACCAGCTCTATTTTGTATAATGTAGTGTTTCTGGTAGTGGAAGTGTCCCAGCACTAAACAAATACTCTTCCTTCCCTCGTACTTATCCAGGACCAATGTCAACCTCTCCTCCCTATAAGCAGGGAGCCTACACTGCAGTTTATAGCCATCAATGTTCTCTGTCTCTAGTGTGTGTGTTCAAAAGCAGTTTTAAACCCTCCACACCCATCTCCTCTTTCATTTCTAGATGTCACAAAGCTACTCCTAGATAAGCAAACGTCCTAAATTACAATCCCTTGCTTGGTGCCTCAAAGTGCCTAATGAAATTTAGGTCAAAGACAAGACTTTGTATAGAAAATGGAAATTTTGGGGAAAAAATAGTTCAAAGCCTGCACCCGATGTACAATTGTAACTTCCTATATGATAACAGGCCCTTAAGAAGGTCCTCATTAGAACCGGTGGATTCAAGTCCTGTAAATTCAGAGGTTGGATTTTTTTTTTTAAAAAGTCTCCATGTCATTTCAAATGATTGTGTCTCACCATTTCAGTGCTGCAGCATGGCTTTCGTTTCAGTAAAAAAGACTGATAGATTATGATATTCAGGATTCTTAACTTGTTTCACTGAGGGCTTGGCTACACTTGCAAGTTGCAGCGCTGGCATGGGGGTTACAGCGCTGCAACTTAGCAGGTGTCTACACTTAAAAGCTCAGCCAGCGCTGCAACTCCCTGTTTGCAGCGCTGGCTGTACACCTGGGTCTTCTTCCGGTGTAGCGAGACCAGCGCTGGTGATGCAGCGCTGGTCATCAGATGTGGACCCTCACCAGCGTTTTTATTGGCCTCCAGGGTATTAGGACTTATCCCAGCATTCCTTTTCAGCCTCTCTGGTCA
>NC_133770.1:190042577-190044496 GCF_003597395.2 Chelonoidis abingdonii
TGCAAGTGTGGACACACTGCAGCGCTGGTCGCTGTCAGTGTGGACACACTGCAGCGCTGGCCATACACAGCTGTACGACCACAGCTGTAACTGCCAGCGCTGCAAAACTGTAAGTGTAGACAAAGCCTAAGCACAATCATGCAGAAGATGGTTCTATATGTGGAAGTGGTGTTAAATGTCAGAATGAAAGCCGATGGTTTTTACTTTGGTTTTATCACCCATCAGCAGCTATTCAAATGCAGTCTATGTAATTATACCCAAAGGAAAGATGTCCCAGTATCTCATTAAGGTAGTTTTAGCAATATATGTGGATGCTAATAGCACATAAGGGAAGAGAGAGTACAGTGTTTCATTAAGGTTCATTTGATCAGCTTTAAGTAATGACTTTCCTAATTCACCAGCATTTTATCATGAGCTGGGATGTTTTGTCGTGTCCTTACATGGTCATTCCTTATATCAACACCGAGGTGATGAAATAGAAGGAGTTGCTGATTTGCAAATGTCTTGCGTATTTAAAAGACTCTTCCTAGAGTTTGCATTTCAGTGTCTGTGGTTTTTTTCTTTTTTGCTGCAAGGCAAAACTGGAGTACTAAAAGTATCTGAATAAGAAGTAGCAGTTTAATATTCATAGGTAGTAATTTGGAGTTGATGAGATGTTATTAAAGAAAAATATTGCTAATGTCCTATGGTAACAAATTAGCAAAGTATGATAATAATGAATACTCCCCACTAGTTTCCGTTTTGAGATCTGGGGTTTCCTGGTGCCTCAATAATTGTAGACTCCAGTTCTCTGGTGTCCTTGTTAGATTTGATTTTACACACTCAAGTATGTGCTGTTGCTTCCATGCCAAGGGTTCCTTTCCCTTACATCACATACTACAGGTGCTTAAAGGCTGAGCCCACGTTTGTCAGGTGAAGGTTTAGCAACTTATGGGTAAAATAATAAAGAAGCCTTTGTCTAGATTTTTATCTTGGGTCAACAGATGGTGAGAAATGAAGGCTAATGCTTGGGTGGTCTTTGTCAGACACTGCAGTGAGCTTGTGTTCACATTTAGGGGAAAGAACAACAACCTGAGGGGAGAGAAGAAATCCTAAGAGTTTAACTAAGTGCCTAATCACTCAGTCTGGCCATGTGAGAGGCCCACCAGTGTTTGAGAAGTCCCACAAGGAACTTTTTGGTATTGTTTATTTTAGGAGCAGATAACAGTAATGAAATCTGGAATACCTTATTCAATGTGTAGAAATCCCATAATGCATTAGTAAAGGCCTGATGAAAATCAACTCTCAGCACTCTTTATGCTGCTATATATTTATTTGTTTATAACAATCCAGGTGTATAGTGGGATGCTGAGACACAGCATTCCACTGATATGGAACAGTTTATAAAAAAATGCATTAAATGAGCTGGTCTGAAGTGATTTTATAGCTTGTTTTTAGATAAGCGCTCATTAATGGAAGGAAGGGTGTTGTGCGTGGGGGGTGGGGAGGTTTGCTTTAAGTTGGGTTAAGATGAGGTTATCTGCTTTTGCTTCAAGCTTGGCAGAGTTGGCAGAAAAGCTTACTAAACCCTGTGAACCCTTACAAGTCTAGCCCTGAAAATATGCACGAGTCCTTGAAAGATCTGAACCTTTCACTTCCAACTCCTTAGCACGTGTTACCCCAGTTCTTTCCAACACAAGCTGGGAGGTTTCTAAATATCTAGCTTAATGCCTCCTCCCTATTGCAGTCCTTTCACTTTCATTCCAACCATTCCATGTGTTGCTTTGTGCTGCATGGAAATAGGAATAAAGTTTTCTCTTGTTTTTTTAACCAAATGCAAGTTTACTTTAAAATCATCTTAGCCTACTACAAACCTCATAATAATTGTGTCATAAACAGATAGCTAAGGGTTAATGTTTCTTTTACCTGTAAAGGGTTAA
>NC_133770.1:190044596-190157868 GCF_003597395.2 Chelonoidis abingdonii
GCAGCGCTATCAGATCTAAGCTGGTAAATAAGCTTAGAGGAATTTATGCTAGTACCTCATATTTGAACTCTAAGGTTCAGATTGAGGAATTATACTATGACAGCTACTACAAACCTCATAATAATTGGGCCCAATCTGGCACTTTTTACTCCAGGCAAAAAGTTCTATTAAAGTCTTTGGAAATTTTGCTTAAGGATTCAGTGAAGACTGCAGAATTTGGATGGGTTTCAGTCCTTCAAGTTTAACAAACAAAGTGATGTGAGAAGAGGACTAAAATAATTGCCCCCCCCCCTTTTCCCCCATATCTGGGCTAAGAGTCCCCTGCTTCATCTACCCTTTTGCTGTCTCATGTTTGATGACAAAACCTGGAAGAAGAGGTGCATTTCTTCTCCTCTTCTTCTTTAAGACTAGCCTGGGCCGCTTCAGACAGGGCTATATAACAAGCCGAACCAATATCCTTTCAAAGGGAAAAGTTAAGATAGCTGGGCTATCAGGTAGAACTGGTTATGTGCAAGTGATATGATGAAAGTACCAGACAGGTTGATTCTCTGTCTTTACAACGTGAATAAAATACTTAAGGAATAATAATAATATAATAAAAAAGTGGCTTGGAAAAAAATGTGGTGGTTAATATGGATGGATTAGCCAATATCAGTATATTTGTATAATGTTGTTGATGTGACTTCACTGATGCATGCAAAATAGTGTATTGCTTTAAACAAACTGACCTGCCACTGCTGAGAGATGTTAATTGTGGGGTGGCATTGATGTCTCAGCTTGGATTTGGATTTGGGCAGGTAAGATTCTCTTGTAAATAAGTACTGTGTTCCCTGGAAAAGTAGTATCCAACAGAAAATTTTGTGTCCACAGAGCTCTGGGATCTTAATAGTAGAAATATAAATCCTTTAGTGTTTGACGGAAGAGAACTGAAGAGAAACATATTGCTTGTAAGTAGAGTGAGATATTCATGAATGCCAACTTAGCACACACCTTCCTAACTATGAGGATGTGCTTTAGGCAGGGCAGTAGTTTTGTATTCAAAAGAAATACCTTCTACTTTTCTATCCCTGATACAGGGAAGTGAGGCTATCATTTAGGAAGAGATAGGGAAGCTCTGCCTTAGCAGATAGACAGTCATTTCAGACCTGTGTATCACGTTATGGGGAACTTTAATGATTGCAAGAAATGCTACAGAAGTGCTTTATTCTTTTAACTACTGCTTTTTCTTGCTTGCTAATCTGTAGTGTCTTTGTAGACATCTTTGTTACAAAAACTTCTTAAATTATGGTGGGGAGCTGCAATGCTGGTTTCTGCTATACTTTTCTTCCATATGGGATAAAGTATAGGATTCCGCATCTGTGTGGGAAACTTCTCTTAAACCAGGCTTGACTTAGGTTCTGTCTACACTTTGAGCTAGGGGTGTGATTCCCAGCTCTAGGACACATTACCCCACTAGCTTTCATTGAGCTATTGCTCTACAAATACAGTGTAGCCTGAGGGCATGGCTACACTTACATTTTTGCAGTGCTGGTAGTTACAGCCGTGGTCGTACAGCTGTGTAGGGCCAGCGCTGCAGTGTGTCCACATTTGCAGCATTTGCAGCGCTGTTGTGAGTGGTACATTGTGGGCAGCTATCCCACAGAGCACCTCGTCCCATTTTGGCGCTGTGGGTTGTGGGAAGGGGACGGAAGGGTGCGGGCATTCTGTCTTATGCTGTCACAAACAGACCGTTGACTTCGCGTCCCTCTTCAGCCGTTTGGTGCCATTGTGAGTCTGACGCGTATAGTAGAAATGAGCCACGAGCTGCTGACGACCACATTTCAGACGCAGAACATAGTCTCCCTCTGAAGCACCAACCAAACACCGTCTGCCAGCCAGCTAATTCCTTATCCCAAAGTGACAGTGAGGAGAGCTCAGATGAAATTCGGGCTGATCGCGCTGACAACTAAATTGTTGTGCAGAACAACCACAGACAAGGACGTGCTCAGCACCACCATGTGGAAACCACAAACCTGGTGCATACAAACCACGTAGTGTCTCTGGGGCTCAGGTGAAGACCAGGAACACGATCTCACTGAGTCGGTGGGACGCTATCCAGCGGTCCGCACGGGGGCCGTGGTGAACAAATCTGGGGATGAACGATAGGCACAAAGGATGTGGCGTGCGAGCGAAACCATATTCGCGCATGAAAAACCACTTTCATCGATAGAGAACACTTATATCGACAAGTGCCCTAGACTCTAGACGCGTGGCTGAGCTCCAAGCGCCTAAACCGGCTGCAAGAGCGGCAAGGACACGGAGACTGAGAGCGCCGTCAAGTGGAAGAAGCGGGTGGTACGGCGAATCATCGAACTGGCAAACTCCTAGACACGGCTCCGAAGTGCGGGAACCTGTGTGTAACACACCGCAGGCATTGGAAATCAAGCTGCGCGAGAACTCTATTTGAGGGCGACACGAGATCTGAAAAGCGCGTTCTGCAGAGCGAGAGAGGGAAACGTGTAATAAGAATTGGAAGAGCAAACGTATATGCCAGCCCATCAAGAGGCGCCATCGAGCGAGATGACAGGAAACCATCAAGTATCTAGCGCGAAATGTGGGCAATGGATACTGTCAGGAACGTTGCGTTGAGCAGCAAATTATGTTGTGCCTTAATTGTCGTTGCGAAGAGGGCATAATGGATGATGGGACGCAAATCCTATTCTGCACCCACCCCACCAGGCCATCGAGTACGTAATGGCAGGGAAGAGGTAGTACCTCTTATGGTTGCTCTCCAGTGCGCTTTGTGGATCACCTGGGCATTCCGACCTGAGCCATTAAGATGCAGGACAGGAGGCGCCTTAGGGAGAAGAGTCATCTAGCATCGGCACAACTATTTCGATACAACTGAGCCTGGAGGTCACCAGCCCGCCGGAGAATATCAAGGGAAGCCAGGCAGGACTTTCCACGACACAGGCAAATTCTACAAGCCGTGGGCCGGAGCCTCATAATGCCCATGGGAGTCTCCTATTGAAACCAACCCGCTTACACCGTTAATAGCCTCGGCTCATGAAACACCGTTATCAAGGGGAAATCTGACAGGAAGCAAGGACCAGCTCACACAGAGCGAGTCGGCCAAGCAGAATGAGTGTGGAGATTGCGTTGCAACGGCGGATGGTAAAAGGGGACGATGAGAAAATCTGCCACGGAAGCAAAGCCTGGGGAGAAGCAGCATTCCCAGCGAATTATAACCGCGTGCTGTATCCCTCCATAACCTAAATGCTGAGAAGGAACGGGTGAACCCTCAGCCGACGAATTACCCGCCGAGGTTTCAACCCTGAGGCTGAATTTTGCACAGCCAGAGAGTCAAGGCACTAGAGAGGCCCATGCACGTGCTCCCAAAGGACTTTCCAGGCGGGAGCCTAGGGGACATTTGAGGCTGAACAGCCATACAGTAACGTCTGGGGTGCCTTCCCACAGGATGAAGTGTCAGCGGTTCAATAGACTCAGTGCCTATTTACGAACGTAATCTGTGGTGCAGTAGTTAACTTTCGTAGAGTGAACTCAAAAAGCATGTTAAAAGACAAGAATCCTTTATTAAAATACAGTACATAAAACGGCAGGGGTAGGGTGAGAGCAGCTAAGCAGAGGTTTGAGATATTCCTTCCTTGAGGCTGAGCCCATCAATGCCTGCTGCCTTCAGATAATATGCTGCATGGTATGGGGTTGATATAGGGTAAAGGTCGAGTCTCAGGGCTGAATCCAGGGATGGAACGATATGGTCTTTGGCGAGCTGTGGGGGTAAAAACCAGGAGTGTGAGAGGGTTACTCTTGAGAAACACTTGGGCACTGATGGGTTGAGCTGGGAGTGGGGGACGGAAAGCACAGTAGTGCTCTGCTGCATGGCTAGCCATTGTAACCTGCATGAGTCTGTGTGTCTCAGGATGCTTAGCAACTCGATTTGTGCTCTCTTGTAGCACAATTCCTCGCTTGGAAGCCTTTTCCTCTCTTGGTAGCCTGTTCCTTCTCCTGCCTTTCATTTCCCTCCAGTCCTGCAACTCTTATATGTAACTGGAATACAGATTCATAACTGCTTTCACCAGCCCTCCTTACTCTTCTTGCTTTTACAGTAAGTAACCGTAGTTTTCAAAGTCGCGGCTGACTGGAGGGCATTCCAAGGTCACGTTTAAAAAAAAACACAGAAGATGAGCCAACTTTACCATACAAGAGCCTATGCTTTTAATCAACTTAACGGAGTTAGGCGAGAACTATTGTAGCAACATTTACACAGTGCGAGCCACTAGCAATGCAGAGAGGCCACAGCTGCAGAGACAAATGGGTGAGTTTCCCACATCTGCCCAGAGCAGGTATCCCGGGAAGCCATCTTGCACACGCGGCCACTGGGAAGGGGGAGGCTGCTGACTTCTGGGATCACTGGGGGGTTCTGTGAATGGGGGATAAGCAAGAGCAGCTAAGGAAATAGACACTTAACAGTATCCCTGCATTTTCCACAGAATTTATCCTCCCGGATATCTCGCTGCTCCGGTCACCTGGCGAAAGAGCGGGAGGGTCTTTACGGCATGTGGATTCCTGCCCTGTTCTCCTACGTCATCTTGCCTGTGCAGCATGACCCCCCACACCCTCACAGGCACAATGGCCAGACGGCGTTAGCCTGAACTGGACAAAGGACCACAGTGCCTCCCTAGTAAAATGCGGAAGCGCATTGCCACACGCTCTGGCTGAAACTTTTGAAGAGATTACAGAGGCTGATATACACGCGACATGATAGACCAAATCAATGGATCCACATAATAGGCATGCTTGCCAGGCATCCATAGCCCCCCTGCTCTCCCAAACATCCAATTTTAATAAAAGCTTCTATCCGGGGAAACAGGCCTCCTCTGCTGTTCCCCACATACCAAGTTTCCAGTGGCTGCGACTGGCTAGCTTTCTCCTGCGGAAAATAGCTCCGGTTGCATGACCCCTGGCTAGTCTCGCAAAACACCTCAGTAGCCTCCCTACTCGGTTCCTCTATCAACCCTCCCCCTCCTCTCCCAGGCTCTGAACTGTCCATCGTAGATCCTCCGGATTGGCAGTGGGGTTTACATCCAAGTATCGCATCCAGCTCCTGTAAAAAGGCAGTCGTGGGGAGCAGCACCTGAAGCGGGGTTCCCTCACGTCGAGCTTGCATAGGCACTAAACCGCAGTCCTTTACTAACCCTGCACTGCACCGCGCCCGCTCATCAAGCCCTGTATTGCATTGCGCGACTTGATAGCTGAGCCAACGTATCAGAATTCTACGGCTGGACGCAGCTGTGCTGCACAGCTACTCACCCGCCAACAACACTGACACACCTGCAGCCTCGAGAGTGCCCACTGCTGGGCGCTCGCTGGGGGTGACGCAATGGTCCAGTGATTGATTTGGATTGACTCTGCACTCCACGCGCTCGCTAAGTGCCAAAGCAGGAAGGGGATTTTTAAAATCCCGGCATTTAAAGGGCGGGTCACCTGAGCCCAGGGCAGTGGAGTGCAAAACGATGACCAGAGAGGCTGAAAAGGTATGCTGGGATACCTCCTAATACCCTGGAGGCCAATTACAGTGCTGGTGAGTGTCCACACCTGATGAGCAGCGCTGCATCACCAGCGCTGGATTCGCTACACCCGTAGCAGACCAGGAGTACAGCCAGCGCTGCAGACAGGGA
This sequence comes from Chelonoidis abingdonii, assembly GCF_003597395.2. Taxonomy (NCBI): domain Eukaryota; kingdom Metazoa; phylum Chordata; order Testudines; family Testudinidae; genus Chelonoidis; species Chelonoidis abingdonii. The sequence continues at coordinate 190,050,275 of NC_133770.1, forward strand.
GTTGCAGCGCTGGCTGAGCTTTGTAAGTGTGGACACCGAGTAAGTTGCAGCGCTGTAACTCCCTCACCAGCACTGCAACTTGCAAGTGTAGCCAAGGCCTGAGTGATGAGAGGGGCTAACCACCCTGAGTGCATGCCTATCAGAGATACTGGGTATGTAGTAGGGGCTACCCCCTCCTGCTGCCCATGCTGTTGTGACTATATTCGATTTTTAGCACACTAGCTCTGATTGCTAGCATAGGATGTCTCTTCAAGCGGGACATGTGACATACCCTGAGATGTGAATCTGCTATGCTTGTCCGACAGTTTGGATTTATGCTGCTCGGTTGGGGCGAGGGGGATGGACCCTACTTGCAGCTTAACTGAAGTTTCTGCTATGAAGGGATTATTAAATTCATATACACTGCCATTTACTGTATTCTAGCCTGAGACCTGCTTCAGAAGAGTTGAAGTGTGTAGACTGAATGATATGGCGTGTACATCTTTGTACTGTAGTAGCAGTGCATTACTAAACACTTTTTATACTGAATGCGACAACTAGCATTTTTCGATGTCTGTTTGACCACAGTGTTTCCCACATTACTAGTGGTTTTGTGATTTACTACTTTTCAATTTGTTTAATTGCTTGCAGTCTACTTGGTGAATAATACTATGTGGGAAACTGAGAACCACAAAGCTTTTTTCCAGTGAGAATTTTGCTTTTGAATTTCAATTTCAAAACATAAGCTACATTTGGGTCTGTCTTAAAATTTTATGGACAAATTTTCAAAAGCTGTCTCTAAAATCATTCTTCTCAAGTTCATTAAATACAAAATGGATATTTAATATTTATGTAATTTACATATGGAAATTCAGTTTGTGTGTGCAAACAAACTGAGTGGAAAAAATGGACATACAAAAAAATTGTGCCGTCAAGTTGAGGTCCCTTCAAAAAATGTGACACTAGGTGACAGATTTTTTTATGTTAAGTGATTAGTATATTTTATACAGATTAAAGTGAGAATAACACACCATCACTTCAATATTCCAAAGCAATGTATCCAAAAAGAAATAGATTCCAAATCTTTCAAGTTCATTAGAAGGAAATCACAAATCTGAGTCAATTTGTGTAGGGGTTCCTGGGATACACACAGATATGATGGGCACAGAGTTTAACAATCAGGTGTGATTAATAATGATATAGGGACATCTCCTGTGTAGGTCTTATACCAGTGTCCAAGTTTATGGCTTCTTAAAAATGATTTAGACCAAATCATTAGATGCTAATCAGTTTCAGTAACGACAGTAATGACTAAATTGAGGAAAACATCCATCCATCAGTGTGGGGAACTGTACCTTTAAGAGGCTCATGTTGTCTAACTGAGGCAGTTAGAACTGTGACACTGGATGAAGCAGATCTTTGTCAAGCACCTTGTCTCTGAGTGATTATTGAACATCACAATCCATCTGTCTTAATGTTTTACTTTTCCTTGGTACCATATAGAAGGCAATGTTTTATACACAGATAATGGAAGAAAGTTTTTCATGGTAACTGATATGATTATTCTGCTTCTGCTGAATACAGTCTAGGCCAGGGGTCGGCAACCTACAGCATGCGAGCCAACTTTGAGCGGCACGCAGCTGCCTGCTGCGGTCCCGGCACCCAGCCGCACTCAGCCCCCCCCTGCCCACTGCTCTCCCCTGCGGGGGCAGAAGCATGGTTCTGTGGCAGCCAAGCTTCCCCCTGTCCTGCTTCTTCCCCCAGCTTTCTTGCCTCGCCCCCTCTCCTTCCCTGTGCCAATCAGCTGATGGCCCTAGCAAGGGGGAGAGGGAAGAGCGGCAGCCTGCACACAGCTCCTAGAGGATGCAGAGAGAGGTAGGGAGGGGGCCTTGGGGAAGGGGGTGGAACAGGGCATATCTCTTCCAGCCCCCTGACCTGAGTGGCTCAGGGCAGGGGATGGAAGCACCCCTACGAGCCAAGCACCCCAGCCCTCTGCCCTGAGCCCCCCACACTCAGCCTTCTGCCCTGCAGCCCTCATACCCCCAGCCCTCTGCCCTGACCCTTGAATCCCCCACACACCCAGTCTTCTGCCCTGCACCCCCCACACCCCAACACACACACAGCCTTCTGCCCTGCATCCTCACAGCCCCATCCCTCTGTCCTGACCCCCCCTACACACTCAGGCTTCTGCCCTGAACCTCCACCCCACACCCAGCCCTCTGCCCTGACCCTTCTGCCCTACACCCCCCACACCCCCCAGCCCTCTGCCCTGATCCCTGAACCTCTCCCCCAGCTCTCTGCCCTGACCCCTGAAACTCCCTCCCCCCTCCAGGTCTGGGGTCCTGGTCGCAGGCCCTGCTCAGCCCGCTGCCGGCCTAGGTGAACAGAACCCCAGGATGGCAGTGAGCTGAGCGGGCTGGTGGCGTAAGATCAGCATTTTAATTTAATTTTAAATGACGCTTCATACACATTTTGAAAACCTTGTTTACTTTGCATACAATAGTTTAATTATATAAAATAGACTCATAGAAAGAGACCTAAAAACATTAAAATGTATTACCGGCACATGAAACGTTAAATTAGAGTGAATAAATGAAGACTCGGCACAGCACTTCTGAAAGGTTGCCGACCCCTGGTCTACTAAGTGACAGACCCTTACTTGAGAAAACAAGGAAGTCTGAATGGAAGATATCTTTTAAAAACATTTAAAGTTAAGTCAGAATAGTGAGAGTTCTTTTAATCAAAAAAAGTTCTTATACGCCAAACTGGACTGGAGAATTTAGACTGTCAGAAATACCTCCGAAGAGAAAGTGGTACCACACACAACCACTGTAACAATACAAGGCTTACATTTACTAACTGATTTTGTGATGGGGGGAGGAGGAGGGTAGAAGATGAAGACTGAATCCAAGAATAAAACCCGGTCAAAAGGCCACATCAGTCCAGCTTGGCAGGCTGGCATAGTGGCTTCTGTAATTATGCTGGTGCCTTGTATATATGTGTCTTTTCCACTGAGTTTAAAAAGGGCTATCCTCTAACTATTGGGTCTTCCACCAGACAAACCACTTTTGTACTCATTGTTTTTTTCCTGTGGAGTCCTTGATGAGTCTTTGCTCTGTGCTTGTGTTTGCTGACTCCACAAATGCTCCTGGCACTGCTGTCTTGTCTCTGTCTGCTCAGTGAGATCACAGCAGACTTCTGAGGACACACACTATCTGGAACAACTCACACAGTAACCACACTTCTGTATGGCTAGATTAGCATTCATGCTTACTGATTAAGTTTTTCAGTTTTAGTTCATAATGGTTCCTTGACTGAAATTACCAGAGCTCATACTGAAAGCATATTTGATTTTAGGTAGAAACTGGTTTGAATGGTGTATCGTTCTTTGCATCACCTCTGGCCACAACTGAATCTCCTCTCCTCTTCACTTCCAAACACCACCTCCATAGCTTTAATTTGATAACATTCAAAAGAAAGAGAAATCTGGAATAACAGTGTGGCAATACAGGCAAGGCAATTAAAAAAGGATGAATAAACTATGGACAACTCAAAACGAGGCTTTATGTTTAGTATTAAAATTCTACAAAATAAATTTTAGGTCTAGTTCTCTTTTTCTCTCTGACTAATATGAATGTACAGGTTTAATTTCTCAACTTACAGTAGGGTGACCAGATGTCCCCATAAAATTGAGACTGTCCCGATATTTAAACCTTTGTCCTGCATCCCGATCAGTGTACGATTGGGACGCCATTTGTCCTGATATTCAGGTAAGGAGGCGAGCGGGAGGGAGGTGCTGACCACATGGATGCTCTGGGACTGGAGAACCCATGGGGAAAAATTGCAGCCAAGCTCCCCCCTCCTTGTCTCCTCCTCCCCCCAGTGCGCTGCGTCCCCACTCATTCCCCTCCCTTCCAGTGCTTCCTGCTGCCTAACAGTTGTTTAGTGGCGCTTAGCACTTTCCAGGAGTGAGGGTTAAGGGGCAGGGATGCAGCGCGCTTGGAGGGGAGGTGGTGGAGAAGAGGCAGGACAGAGGCGGGGACTTGGGGGAAAGGGGTGGAGTGGGTGGGGCGAGGCTAGTGCAGGGGCAGGAAGAGACGGTGGGTGGGCGAGCACCCACCCAGCAGAGGGGAAGTTGGTGCCATAGGGGTGAGTGGCGGGCGGGGATGTGTGTGTGAAGAGGCGAGTGGCGGGCCAGTGAGTGAGCGGGTGGGGAGGCGAGCGGTGGGTGGGGGACTGAGGAGGGACACAGCAAGCCAGTGGCAGCTGGGGGAAGAGGAAGGGCACGGTGGAGGGAGAAGCAAACGGGGGTGGAGGGACCTGGGGCAGAGTGGGGGCGGAGCCTGGGAGGAGCGGGGCTGGATTGTGCGTGGGACTGATGGTACCCCAGTGTGACCCGATATTTTAGTTTGGTGATCTGGTCAGCCTAATTTATAGAGAAAATTGTAAGTTCCTCCACCAATATTTTAAACTCACTAACAAAGGCAACATCATCTTTGATTTGCAATGGATAACTTGGTTGCATATCCTGCAGTTGTTTCATGTGTGGAATGTTCATTGATGGCAGCAGGAGTTCCATGCATGGAATGGGTGCAGAATATGCAGAGGAGAGTTGCACTGTAGATTGGAGAGTTTACTCTAGTAGAAAAATTGGCTGGCTAGAAAAATGGATGTCAGCAAATATTTCTTCATATCTTGCTTACAGCCTCTACAATGTTTTTGTTAATAGAAGTTTGTCTTTTAATCTTTAAAAGCTAGGGAACCTTTTAAACTATACATCATCTAGAAAACCAACAAGCCAACAGGTTTTTTCCCCAAGTATTTCTATGTGAGTTGAAACTCTGTGTTTTTGTGAAACAGTGATCTGTGCATCTTTTGGAATCTAATCTGTGCCAGGATTTCAGTTTGCGGTTTAATCTAGTCATTTCATCCCACTGTACTTTCCACCCCCCATCCTGTTCTATGTTTTGTTTCATACATATGCTATTTTTCCTCTTTTCCGAGCCCAAAATTAACCAGCAAATAAAAAACTCCATGCTTAACTTCTGGTTACCAGATTTTCTCTGTGTTTGGATGCAAACTTAATGTGTTGGACCTGTGGTTTAGCTTCTGCTATTCAACTCTGCTTTATGACATTGATATTTACAGTGTAAATTCTGTAACAATTAACATTCTTTCAGGCTGAGAATAGCACTAATGGAGAGCCTGTCTGTGATCTCAGAGAACAGGAGCAATGGTGTGGGAATAGGGGTGGGAGGGCTTAACATGGTATTGAACATCTTAAATTAGAAGAAAAAGTGAGTAGAAATAAAAGAACAATAAATATAAGCCTTCAGAAGGAATTAGAACGTGAACGGTCAATTTTTGCCATCAGATCTGTACTTTAGGTACAAATAAATTCCAGCTATTTTAACCTCAGTTTTTGGACATTTGGATTTGTCTCTCAAATCCAAAATTTATATAGATATCTAGTTAGAAACCCTGACTGTTCAAAAGTTTCAGATGTTCCTAGGGATAGTTGAAGTAATACGGGGTTTAGTTGTACTTTTAGTTTTTGCTGGTTGTTTATCTGCTTATCTTCTGACTCAGCAAAACGCTGCTTCTCCTACACAGTTACTTCAGGCCTCCAGTCATGGACAAAAAACCCCATCATAGGTGGAGCTGCTCCATGGTGCCTTCTGCAGGCCAAGTGTGGTGCTGCATGCACTCCCTGCCTTTGTCCATTGTTATGGCCACGTAGTAGGAGCAGCACGCTGTGTGCCGTAAACTCTGTTAGTCTAATACTTCTGAGGACCAAAAATTAAAGAAGAATTTATTGTGTGTTAAAAATGAAAATGAAGCAAAAAGCAAAAATCGGAGCATTTTGGTTAGAATGAAGACAAAGTATAGTGAGAAAAATATTTATAGCTATTGCTAAGTGGTGTGAGTATGACAAGAGAAGATTAAAAACGAAGAAAAGGTTTTGGTATTTGAAAAATGATCAGTACACCTGTTCTAACTATGGTAACTTTATATTTTTCTTGTGAGAGTGTAAACAAGAAGCTCCTTTTAAAATTTAAATTGTCATATTTTTGTCTTGTGTGTTCATGTGCAAATATTTTTCCATTTTGCACGGATACATATTTTCTTGTCTTGTTATGTGTAATGATAATGAGAAATGAGAAAACAGCTTAATAGGTGATAAAGGACATTACAAATGTCATGCTGTGAGTTAACTGTAAACTAAATTGTGTTCAAATCATCAGCCTTGGGGACTGTTCTCCTGCTGTTTTATCCTTACTTCTTCCTTTATCTGTTTTCTGATAGGCTTTGCAGTCTTGTCCCTGCCAAGAAAACATACAGCATTGGAAGAAAAACAGGAGTTGATTTATTGTTTATTTAACAAGTTTGGAAAAAAAAAAAGATGGTTTCAAAGTGGATAGCTGGTGTCATTCTATATACTCTGACTTCTAAGCTTCTTTTCAAAATATTACAAAAAACCTCCTTCATAAATATTAGTATGCTTAGTGAAATACCATAAATTGGTATTGTTGAAATTAATTGACGTGATCTAGTGTGATCTCCTGTATAGCACAGGGCATAGAACTTCCTCAGAATAATTCCTGTTTGAGCTAAGGCATACCTTTGAAAATAAATTCATTCTTGATTTAAAAATTGCCCATGATTAAGGCTACATTTTGGTCACAGGTATTTTTAGTAATAGTCATGGACAGGTCATGGGCGGTAAACAAAAATTCATGGCCCATGACCTGTCCATGACTTGTACTATATACCCGTAACTAAAATTTGGGACAGGGGCTGCCGGTAATCTGGGGGGAGGGGCAGGGGTGCCACGGGTGCTGGAGGGGGCGGTGGTGGCGTGCGGCCCAGGATCCAGGCTGGGGGGAAGGGAGGGGTGGCGGCACATGGCCTGGGACCCCTGTTGGAGCTGGGGGGGGGGGGGGGGGTGGGGGGGGGGAGGGTTGGTGGGGCTGGCAGTCTCCCTACCCGGCTCCGTGTGTCCCTGCAGCTCCTTGGGGGAAGGAAGGCCAGGGCTCCCCTCGCTGCCCCCACCATGAGCTCCAGCTCCACAGCTCACATTGGCTGGGAACTGCAGACAATGGAAGCTGTGGGGGGTGGTGCCTGTGAGCATGGGCAGTGTGCAAAGACTTTTGGCCCCTAGGAACTGCAGGGACATGCTGGCTGCTTCCGGGGAGCCCCCCAAGATATGCGCCACTCCGCACCCCAACACCCTGCCGCACCTATGAGCCCCCTCCCACACTCAAACTGCCCCAGTAGCGGCTGGTGCTGCTGGCCCGGGGGCTGCCTGGCAGTCCCTGAACCAGTTGCACCGGCCACTGCAGAAGTCACGGAAGTCACAGAAAGTCATGGAATCCGTGACCTCCATAACAGACACACAGCCTTACCCATGATAGATTCTTATTAATGTTCTCTGTCAAATTGGCTTCAGTGGAACATTATAGGCAACAATGAATTTGGCCCACTCTTCTCAATCAGACTGTGTCTTCTTAAGATGGAGCTATTTTAATGATTCAAACATAATTGCATTTAGAAAAGAGGATATTTGAACACAGGCCAAAGTGAATAAGTTCACTTTCCCCCCTCTATGGTCATGTTTAAAATGACCAATTATTTAGCCTAATTTTGAGAAGCTACAGCTAATGTTTTTTTTTTCCTATTCAAGACCATACCTAAAGCCAAGAGAGTTTTGTAAAGAAACATTTCACATTTGAGTGTTGGTACAAATGTGCCAATGTTTAGATATGCTCCCTATCCCCCCACCCCATGCGTTGTTTAAGCAAAAAATTGGCCTAGGTGGAAGCTATTGCCATTTAGAAAACAATGTGAAGCCACTACTGGAGTGTGAAAAACTGGTGCCATGGATTTGCCTCATTTTTAAAGTGATTTCCATTTTCTTGGTGCATGTAACCTTACTTGAGGAGAAAAGATGCAGAATATAAATAGAATGGGATTTATCTTTTCATAATTTATTTAGTCTCCTTTGTGACATTTTGTATTTAAAATGTATTTTAAAAAATAAACATGTAAATTAGAAACAAAGCTGCTCTTTGGCTAGCTTGAAGCAAAATTTTCTCCTTCCTGCCTTAACCACAGAGTCACAGTTTAACTAGTACTGTGCTAGATGTAGGCAAAGCCAAAGAAGTAGTAATCTTGAGGCAGGTTTTCTAGTTAGATATATGCAGTGGGGGATCTCGAAGTGTGGGGACCCCCAGGCTTGTTGTTATATTGAATTTCTCTTTGTTGATAGTGGTTCCTATGTCATTTATCTTCTCCATGGCTGCTGGACACTGAAAATATAAGATATATCTAAAAAGAGTTATGAAGGAAGACCTGCATAGTTGTTGTTCACTGGCAAAGAGAGAGAGGTTTGTGTAAACAAAACTGGATGCAGCTTTTAATTTGGGAGGAATAAGTCAATTTCAATTCTAAGACCCTTATTTGAAATATTTTATGCCCTGCAACATATGATCTTTTCACATAAAGAGGTACAAAAAAGGTTTGGTAATGCAAATCTGTTTGGTAAATTAAATGAAATATGTATTCCACGCAAATTGTTTCTCAGTTAATTTTCTGAGAGTCCTATGTGTTGGGACTGTAGTAAAAGAAGCTGAAAGAATTGGTATATATCAAGAAAAGGATGAAGTAAAAAGAAAATGTCACTTTTTTTCATTTTGAATTAATTCTACTGCGGAACTAATTAATGCAAAGTTCCTGTGTCTTAACGGGTCAGCTGTGTAAATCAGGGCTCTAACCAGCAATTAAGTGGCAGATAACCCAAGATATGCTTTGTGTGTATCAGCATAATAGATCAATTTTAAAATAATGAACTCTTCAGGAATAATTTCTTCAACATATTGAGCACACCACAGAGATTGTTTTTAACATTAAAGAAGACTGAAAATATCTCATGTGCCAGCCAAGGAAAAGCAAAAACTCACCTGGACAAATGGAATTTAATAAATTAGGCCCTCGAACTAAGATGGGCTCCATGCCTGTGCAAGGGTTCATCTATGTGGAGATTACTATAGGACTGGAACCTTATTCCTCACATGACTAGTTGCTGAGCTGCAGTTAAAAGCCTTGGATGGATGGACTAACTAGCACATCTGGATTCCTGCCTCTGTTTCCTAAATGCCTGTGATCCACAGAAGAAATGAATGACTTAATTTTTCCGTAGGGCCAGATTAGGCTATAGGCACTACTGGCCCATATTAGAGCCCCAGCTTCTGGAATTGTGATTGCATCCGATTATTGTTCCATTAAAACCCACCCAAAAAACCCAAGTGAGTTTGTAGCTCTACAGTTGAGAAGAAAATATTTAAAATGTGACCCAAGCTATGCGTAGCTGGCTCTATGACAGAATCATGGAAATGGAGAGTTGAAGGGGGACCTCAGGAGTTAATCAAGTCCAGCCCCGTATGCTAAGGCAGGGCCAAGTAAACCTAGACCATCCCTGGCAGTTGTTTATCAACCTGTTCTTAATCTCCATTGATGGGGATCCTGCAATCTCCCTGGGAAGCATATGCCAAAGTTAACTATCCTTACAGTTAGAAAGCTTTTCTTGATATCTAACCTAAATCTCCCTTGCAACAGGCAAGTAAGCCTTTTATTTCTTGTCCTGTCTTCAGTGGACAGGGAGAACAATTGATCACAGTCATCTATGTAGTAGCCCTTAACACAAGGGTCGGCAACCTTTCAGAAGTGGTGTGCCAAGTCTTCATTTATTCACTCTAATTTAAGGTCTCGAGTGCCAGTAATACATTTTAACATTTTTAGAAGGGCTCTTTCTACAAGTCTATAATATATAACTAAACTATTGTTGTATGTAAAGTAAATGTTTAAGAAGCTTCATTTAAAATTAAATTAAAATGCAGAGCCCCCCCGAACTGGTGGCCAGGCCCAGGCAGTGTGAGTGCCACTGAAAATCAGCTCACGTGCTGCCTTCGGCGCACATGCCATAGGTTGCCTACCCCTGCCTTAACATATTGGAAGACTGTTATCAGGTCCCCTCTCAGTCTGCTTTTTTCGAGACTATAAATGTACCCATTTTTTTAACCATTCCAAGTAGATCAAATTTTCTAAACCTTTTATCATTTTTGGTGTTCGCCTCTGGACTCTCTTCAATTTGTCCTCATCTTTCTTACTGTGTGGACTCAGTACTCCAGCTGAGGCCTCACCATTGCCGAGTAGAGTGGAATAATTGCCTCACATGTTTCAGATACGACACTTATCCTTTTTCTCAGTTGCCTCATGTTGTTAGCTGTCATTCAATTCATGATCCTCTATAACACCCAGATCTTTTTCAGCAGTACTACTGCCTAGCCAATTATTCCCTCTTCTGTATTTGTGCATTTGATATTTCCTTCTGCAGTGAAGTACCATATATACTTGTTCATAAGCCGAATATTTTTGGTAAAAAAAGAAAAGAAAAGCTGCCATTTCCCGCAGCTCCCATTGGCTGGGAATGGCAAACCGCGGCCACTGGGAGCTGAGGGGCTCCATGCCTGTAAGTGCTCCAGGTAAACAAAATGTCCAGGTCTGCTAGAGGCTTACCCTAATGGACCAGGAGCCAAAGTTTGCCAACCCCTGAAATATAGGGTCAGCTTATGAAAGGGTCATACAGTTTTTGCTATTTTTTACCTAACCATCTTGGAGGGGTCAGCTTATAAACGAACGGGTAATGAATGAGTATATACGGCACTTTGCACGTATTTTTACTGAATATCATCTTGGTTACTTCAGAACAATTCTCCAATTTGTCAAGGTCATTTTGAATTCTAATCCTGTCCTTCAATGTGCTGGCAACCCCTCCCAGCTTGGTGTCATCTGCAAATTCTATAAGCATACTCTCCTCTCTATTATCTAAGTTGGGGTAGGCAACCTATGGCACATGTGCCAAAGGTGGCACATGTGCAGATTTTCAGTGGCACTCACAGTGCCCGGGTCCTGGCCACTGGTCTGGGGGGGTTCTGCATTTTAATTCAATTTTAAATGAAGCTTCTTAAACATTTTAAAAACCTTATTTACTGTACAAACAACAATAGTTTAGTTATATATTATAGACTTATAGAAAGAGACCTTCTAAAAAGGTTAAAATGTGTTACTGGGACGCAAAACCTTAAATTAGAATGAATAGATGAAGACTTGGCACACCACTTCTGAAAGGTTGCTGACCCCTGATCTAAGTCATTAATGGAAAATATTAGATAGCACCAGATCTAGGACAGACCCCTGCAGGACTCCGTTAGATAACACCCTCCCAGTTTTGACAGTGAACCATTGATAACTACTCTTTGCCAGGGCTGGCTTTAGGCCTATTCGTCCGATTCCCCTGAATCGGGCCCCGCGCCTTAGGCACCTTTTAAATTTTTTATTTTTTTTTTACTTATCCGGCGGCATTTCGGCAGCGGGGGGTCCAGTGGTATTTCAGCAGTGGGAGGTCTGCTTTGGGGGTCTTTGGTGGCATTTTGGCGGCAGGGGGTCCTTCGGTGCCATGGAAGACCTGGAGTGGACTCCCTGCTGCTGAATCCCCGGACTGCTGCCGGGTATTCAAATCGGGCCATGCCCTTTATAAAGCTAACCCTGCTCTTTGCTTATGGTTTTTCAACAAGTTATGCACCCATTTTAGAATAATTGTATCTAGACCACATTTCCCTAGTTTGTTTATGGGAATGTCATATGTGACTGTGCAAAAAGCTTACTAAAATCAAGATAAATCACATCAACTGCTTCCCCTATCCACTAAGCCAGTAACTCTGTCAAAACAGGAAATTAGATTGGTTTGGCATGATTTGTTTATGACAAATGCATGTTGGCTATTCCTTAAAACCCTATTATCCTCTAGATGGTTGCAAACTGATGATTTAATTATTTGTTCCAGTATCTTTCCTGGTTAGGTTGACTGGTCTACAATTCACTGGGTCCTCTTTGTTTTCTTTTTTTAAAGAGGTACTATGTTTAACCTTCTCAAGTCCTCAGGGACCTCGTGCAGCCTCTGAGTTCTCAAAGATAATTGCAAATAGTTCTCAGGTTGCTTCAATTAGTTCCTTATGTAACGTAGGATGAATTTTGTCAGGCCCTGCTAATTCGAATACATCTAAGTTGTCTAAATATTCTTTAACCTATTCTTTTCCTATTCTGAATTATATTCCTTCTCCCTTGTTGTTAATATAAATTGTATTAAGCATCTAGTTACAATTAGTTCTGTGATGCCTACCTGAGTCTACAATCAGCCTAAAACAATAGTTGTCTGAGGGTATGTCTACACTGCAATTACAAACCTGTGTCTGTTCCATGCCAGCTGATTGGGGCTTGGGCTGAAGGGGTGTTTAATTGTGGTGTAGATATTCAGTTGGGCTGCAGGTCGAGCCTGAACGTCTACACTGTAATTAAACAGCCCCTTAGCTTGAGCCCTGTGAGTCTGAGTCAGCTGGCACGGGCCATCTGTGGGTATCCAATTGCAGTGCTGACATCCTGAAGGGCATACTGCTCTATTCAGGTAGTGGGATACTAACTCTAAGACCCAATCTCTGGATCGACCTGCCAAACACAACCCTAGCAAAAGACTGTTCTTGGCAGGAGGAAAAGGGTTTAGCAGGCCCAGACCACCCACCTGAGCTTATAAGTACTGGAGGACGCCGCTGCTGTCATCCTGGCTCTTGGGTTCAGTGGAGGTAATTTCTGTACTGTCCCTGCTACTTCTCCTGGAAGGTAGAAGGGTGTTCATGCTGCTGCCCCAATTTCTCTGGGAAGGAAGTGGGTGCCCACTTTCCACAGCTGTTCCAGATGGTTTTGGACCTTAGCATGGAAACAGGATTGTGGGGCTGGGGCCATGTCAGGCTGTACTTAGATCCTAGATTTGCCTTAAATCAACCATGCATATTTTGCTTCCCACTTTGCTAAATTCCTCCTCTGAGGCCTGGACTACACTATAGAGTTAGATCGACATAAGGCAACTTACATCGACGTAACTATGTCAGTGTGCACACTACAATCTTGTTCCCACTGATGTGTCCCCTACTACACCAACATAACTCCCCCTCTCCGAGAGGCACAAGGCTTATGTAGGTGTAGTTAAGGCAACACAGTGTCAGTGTAGACACTGCAGGTTACTTACATCAGCTGTTGGCTGTCATTCTTGTCAATTTCTGGGGTCAAGACTGAAACTGTAAAATTGACAAGAAAGTTACTCACAGCTTGGTCTGTTGCTCCTGGCTCCCCACTCCCTGCTGGGAGCACTGCTGCACCAAGGCTTCTGGCTTCCTGCCAGGAAGCCAGCTACACTGAGCGTCCCTGCTTTCCTCCGGGAGTCCATCAGTCACCCAGCTCTGGCCGCAAAGCTCCCTGCCAGGAGTGTGAGGGGCAGCCATGCTTGGAGCAGGGAGTTGAGAGCCTGGGGAGCAGAGAGCTGAGACCCCTTTTGGCTGCCAGGTTCCCAGAGGGGAGCCAAGAGCCTGGGCAACAGCTGGGCTCCTGTCAGGGAGCTGTATGTGGAGCTGTCACCCCTCCACAGTGCCCCTTAGTCTGTGGAAGTGCTTCTGGAGAGGATGCGTGCCACTGGCAGAAGGAAGGTATTGTCAACATGCACCACCTCAGTAATTACTGCGGTGGCTGTAAGTCAGCCTGACATAGGTCGAGTTAAGTATGTAATGTAGGCATGCCCCGAGTCCTCTCAATCAGTCCCTGTTCTATCCACATTTTAAGAAGAGTGCACATGACTAACAATACAGTGGTCCTGTTACGTTCACGGCGTACAAACAGAGAAATTGGATAAAATTGTAATATACTCTTTCTGGAAGGTTACAGTGTAACACTACTTTTTCTTAAAATCCAGAATCTTAATGCATGAGAACCAAAAAGAGAGAGCAGGATGCTTTGTAAGACAGAGATACACAGCTCCCCCATCTTGTTCTAAGCTGACTCTTTACAGACTCTCTGCTGCTAAACCAAGATGACATGCTTCCCCACAGAACCCCTTGTCTGCAAGCAGGACCAGGAAAACTCCTGGAATTTAAAATGGTAGCTTCCAATTTTAACAGTTTTCAACACACCATATCCTTCAAAATACACCAAAGGGTGCAGCTGCTTTTTAATAGTGTTTAAACAGACACAGAGGAAAAAGGTCATTTTTGTTTGAAGATTCTATTTTATTCTGGTTCTTAAACTGCCCTTGTTACCATAATCTGAGCACCTTTCAGAAGTGAATGGAGTGATGTGACTAGCATTTGTCAGATGTGGTTTGTTCGTTCTTTCTCTCTCTTCCTTGGGGAAATAGTGCCAGTAATGTGGCACATGGTTTCACATTTGTGTACGCCATCCGTCAGTCAGTATAGCTCGGATTTTTAAGTGGAAGTTGGATCAGATAAGCAGCCTGTTCATATCATGTCTTTTTTCTTGTGCTACAAAAAAAATGACATCCATTTTTTTGTTTTTGTTTTTCTTTTGTTAAAGAACAACATTGGTAATCTGTGTTGTCCTTAGAAAATGACCATGGTTTTTAAAATAAATAAAAATAAATAATATTGTGGACTGATCCTTGGCATGTAATTAAAATATTTTTTAAAAATCATTATGTTCAATTCTCTGAGACTCGCAATGTCTGTTTCATTTTTGGCTTTCTTTGCCATTTTACAGTATCCCATAGTGGTGTTAGAGGACCAGATTGTCGCTCATGTCTTGTCAATTTTGTGGGGTTTCCCTTCAAGACTTCAGTGTTATAGAGCAACTGGCATTTAATGACCTTCTGCATCAGTAGTTCCTTCTCCTGGGCATTAACGTTGATTTTATGTGTCTTGGCATGTGAAGATCTAGAGCATGCCCCCTGACCCACCACCAGAGAGCATATATTGGCTCCAGCTGCCAAGGAGGCAGAGGCAGCATAATGTCAAGCATTAGAAAATGGCAACCATGGGAGATTCTGTAGGGGCAGCTTGGGTAAAGGTATGAATGGGTCCTCGATGTGATTTAGAGGGGAAAAATGGAAAAAGGAGGCGTTCCATCTGCTCAGTGTATGAAGTCTGTGTCCAATTATGTGATCAACCAAACTCAACCCAGATGCTGGTGTGTACATCTTAAATGCAGTTTTCATTGAACATCTTAAAGCCAACTCACTTCTCTTACTGCAAAGGAGTGCGTGCGTGCATGTGGAAAGAGACATACACATGTTAATTATTTGGGAATAAAGAGCAATAAGATGAAAAGAGGCTTTGCCGTAGGTTTGCATTGATGGGAATGGCTTTTTATGTGTAAATGAGAATGAAGTTATTTAAACTGCATCTTGTAATGAATTAGAGAACAAGGTAGGTTTGACTTACTCTAAAGAAATGCACTGTGTGGTTTTATACAAGCTATCAGGTTTGAGAGTTCAGCCCTGAATCTGAGTAGCTCAAGTTAAAATCCAGAAGCACATACTTGAGAAAATTAAAAGTAAACATGTTATAAGCACTTTTAAGAAAAACAGTCTGTTTCCCTGAGCTGTTCATTTTCTGTTGGTGGATGGAACCATTTCATAACTATATTCACCGACAAATAGTAAATCTGGACAAGTGGAGGGAAAAATGGAATTCAAATGATGGCAGTTCCACCTCTGGTGGGTTGTCTGCTTCTCTTTTGCCCACCAATCCCTGCCCTCATCTCTCCTGTCAAATAAGTATTATTATACAAAATAACTTCTATTGCATATTCTAGCTGAGGATTTCCAGCAATTTCAGACATATTAATTAATGAGTCTTTATACTCCTGATGGGTAAGTAAACTATTACTCCCAGATTATAGATAGGGAACTAAATGCCAGAGGGATTAATTTTTCACCAGTCATAATGATAGTCTATTACAGTATTGGGAATAGATCCTTATTTTGGGGTTCCCTGTCTTTTGACTTAATCCCAATATAATTATTTTATCTATCTGTCTATCTATCTTATAAAGCAAGGCTCACCCTTCTTTAGTTCAGTACCATGGTTCTCTTTCACTCTTAACCTCCTTTCCAGGCCACTTTCCCTTTCAGTATTGTCCCCCCCCCCCCCGGATATGTCTCCCCCCATTATCTATATCTGTTATCTCCTTTTCTTCCTCTCTTTCCTTTCCTATTTATTCCTCATTCAAGTTTCCATCTTCCCATCTCCAGTCCTGTGTTGCCAGCTTCTTAGTTCTGATTAACTGATCCTGCCGGTGGTTTCCCTATTTCGCTCCCTGTTTTTGATCCCCAGATTCCTAACCATTCCTTTCTATCATAGGGTATATCTTCACTGGAGCTGGAGGTGTAACATCCAGCTCAATGCCCACACTAGTTCTGATTGAGCTAACATAGCTGTGGAACTACAGTAGCATAAGTGAGCCGCCTTGAGTATATACCTCAGGTTTCAGATGGGATCATGTGGGAGAGGCTAGCCTATTCCGCCACTCACACTGCTGTAGCTACATTTCTGTTTTTAGGGTACTAGCTTGTTGAGAGTTAGCATGGATGTGTCTACCCAACCTGGAAATTACACCTCCAGTTCCAGCGTAGACATACCCTGAGAGTGAGACACTGTACCTGTCACAATGCCCATGTGATGCTAAACCAGGAAGAGGAGTATGAATTGTGCACCCATCGTGTCAGTATTTGAAGACTGGGCTAGGGGAAACTGACCTATGTTTTTTTTGTTGTTGTTTGTTGTTGTTGTGGTTTTTTTTTATGGTCCTAAGATCGACAACCAAGCAGCTGATACTTCGTATATACTGACGATAAACAAACACATGTAATATAGGTGACTGTATTGAGCGTTTCAAAAGGAGGCTTGGGCCCGGCTGACTTGTTTCCTTGTGCTTTTTTTTCTTCTGTCTGCCTTGTTTTAAATAAAGTATTAAAGGCTGTTAAGTGATTATGGCCTACTAGATGGTAAAGCTTGTGCAGAGAGAAGGAAATTCACCTTCCAAGTCAAGACTATACCTTGATTTTATTATTCCGTTAAATGGATGCCACAAGAAACTTGGGCACATTGGGTGGGTAAAAGGTTAAGTGAACAGAAGTTTACATGTCTCTCGCCTTTTTACATTGTCACTGTCTTGGATTTTATATAAAGATGTCAGCGTTATGAATACGTTCAACAGAGACTTTATAAATAATGAAATTTACTTTTCTTTTTCTCAATGATGAACTTAAATCTTAATGCCAGCTAGTCTGCTTTTGCCCAAAGACTAGCTTAAATTAGACCTCCCAAGACCAGGAAAACTTTCAAGGCCAAATTTTCAAATCGTGGCCTCTAATTGTGCAGTATATTTCACTTAGTGAAATTTACCAGCATGAACCCTAATATTTGAGTCCACAAATGAAAGCATGTAAAAAAAATTGCATACACAGGTGATTCGCATGTTCAGATTTTCATGCACACTAATGGACGCCTTAGAATATTTATAGACAAATCCTAAAGTCTAAATTTCTGTTGATTTTGGTTGGAGCTGAGCATGCATAAGGACCTCAAGATTTGGCCCTTAGCCTAGTCACAACTGTGTGGCAGATGAAGAATATGTCCCAAGTGATTCTTCCAGCACCAGCTGAGAGACTTCTGGCTTATTTTTGTTCACATCAGCCACTAACATATTTTAAGGTGTGCTTCTCTGCATACAGTATTTGAAGAATCTATCTCAGATACAGGTTGCAGCTGGGCTTTGAAATTTTCTTGGCAGTCAGCTCAAAGTGTATGGGGAGTGGGCCTTTATGATAATTTTCAGAGTGAACTCTCTTCAAGTGGTAAAATCTTCTAATAGTGATCTCTTCCATCTGAGGCTTACAGAACATGCCCTTGGTCCACAAGCAGAGCGCCGATAATTAAATTCAAGGATCCAAGGAATACTTTTATGATTAATAAGATTAATGTTGATTGCGTCTACGTACTAGCTAGCTGCAATCTTTGTTGTGACTGCCAAAAAAGTCCAACCCCTTATGACTCTCTCATAAACTTGTGTGTGGTATTTTTCTTCTTGCAGGTTCAGTTGTTACAAATAGAAATGTGTTGTTTTGCATCTGAAGACAGGGCAGTCTGACTGGAACTTTAATGATCTTTTATTTATCCACTGCTGATTTAATGTGCAGTGCATTCCTCAGCAAGATCATTAAACACAGCATTTTATGTTCCGTCACATAAAATCAGATAAGTTTATAGTAGGAGGAAATCTTTATCTGTTAAGTGCTCTAACTGCTTCAGTTGCAAACTGAACTAAAAGAAGTAGGCAACGGCAAAGCATGCAGACTCCTACACAGTTATTGTGACCATGATTTCATTATATCAGGAGAGCATTACACTCTATGCATTATTATATAAAAACTCATAGCAAGTTACCAAACCACCCTATTTACATAAACCTCAAGGTTCCAGACTGTCATGAGTGACCTCATATATAACCCTTACACCACTGTATCTGCACAGGATGGGATCTTTCTCATATACCACAGTGGTAAAAATGTTGTGGCTACCACTTTTTGCGGGTGTTGCTTAGTTTGTATAGTCAGATTCATTCTCTGTAATTTGGCAACCTTTAGTCTTTCCTTGATAACTTTAGTATCTAGATTGTTTGAGACTCCTTGTATAATACAGTCTGTTTTCATGCGGTCCCTCTTATTTGCTTAGTTCATGTTTTTTTGTTTGTTTGTTTTAGTATGAAAGCTTGTAATTCAGTTTCGTTTAACTCCCAGCCTTTTAATTTTGGGCAGAGTTCATGACAGTGCTATACAAGAGGCTAAATAGACCTCTTTGACCTTAACTAATCATGACATTTTAATAATCATATATAAAAATATTTATATTTCTTGTCCTTAGATAGAACTATTGAAAGATTTCTCACAGTAGAAAACATTTTTCCCCTGGCATTTTTGGCATAAGTGTTTTCAGCAAAAGTACCTTCTCTTTGACTTTACTATCATTAAGTGGGACTGGAATGTGATTCAAGGGTATGTTGCTGAGGTGTAATCTTTGGACACTTCACATCTGACAGGCTTTAGCGTCTGCGGTTTAGACTGTATTGTTCAAAGAGCTAAAAGAAGTGTGCTCAACGCTCTGGTGATCTCAGAGAAGAATGTTCACTTAAGTTTATTTTCTTCCACTTTTTACTGCGTATGTTCTTTCAGGTGAAAGTGTGTGTGTGTGTGCGCGTTCACGTAAAGAAAAATAACATTTGTCAATAATATCTGTCACATCAGGTTTTAGTGTACCCCCCCGCCCCAACTCTCTGCCTGTAACACACAATGATTTAGTCTCCTGTCTAATTTCAGTAGTTGGGTTAATGCAGGGGTAGGCAACCTATGGCATGCGTACCTAAGGCGGCATGCAAGCAGATTTTCAGTGGCTCTCACAGTGCCCGGGTCCTGGCCACTGGTCCAAGGGGCTCTGCATTTTAATTCAATTTTAAATGAAGCTTCTTAAACATTTTAAAAGCCTTATTTACTTTACATACAACAATAGTTTAGTTATATATTATAGACTTATAGAAAGAGACTTTCTAAAAAATGTATGACTGGAACGCGAATCCTTAAATCAAAGTGAATAAATGAAGACTCGACACGCCACTGCTGAAAGGCTGCCGACTCCTGGGTTAGTGTGTGGGTAACTGGATGGCATTGGTGGCTTATGTATACAGGTCAGACTAGATAATCTGGTGGCCCCTTCTGGCCCTAAATTCTTATATTAACTTATTGATCTTACTTGTATCATAGATACATTAGTGTTGATAAATGTACTATTTTATTTAAATAGTCCGGGCCAAATTCTGTCCTCAAATATATATATTTGCAATTCCCGATTGCATCCATACGAGTTGTGTGTGAGTGTGCATCTCTAAGCACAATTTGACTTTAAATTAAGAATGAGAAACTTAATGTTTAAAAAAAAATATAAAAAGGAAACAGCCAGCACAGTTCAGGAAATATGGATACACATTAACATATGTAAAAATTCATTCTGCTGGGGAAACATGGCATAGTTTTTGTTTTGTTGTTGATTTGTTACTAAATTTGATTGTTGGCAGGCAGTTGAGATGGTAGTACTTGGTAATGGTGCAAACTCAATAACAATTACAAAAATGTTCAGGAAAGTGCCCTATAAGTAAATAATGTTGGTTTTGCTACCGGTTTTCAAGATAATAGTCACTAAAATATGGTTGGAATTGCAGGTAGGGGAAGCACGATGGTATTCAGAATTACATGATTTTTTTCAGGTCTAATACTTTCTGAACTGGTTGGGCTGGAAAATATTGTTATACATCATTGGGAAGTTGGAGTTCCCAGATTTCCAACAATGTATATTAAAAAAAAAAAAAAGCCAGAGAACTTAAAACAATCACAGATCTGGTGTCTCAGCTCAGGAAACCATATGTAGGCTACTTACCAGACAGGCCAGGATGCTTTGTGGGTCAGCTCTCTCTTGTGCTAATGCATTCTGTATTTTATTTGTTTTATTAGTGTTTACTTTGGTATAAGTCTTGCTGAACACTCCAGACAGTTAATTCTGCTATTGTTGACACAATTTGGCTTGCAAGTATTTGTCCCCTTCACAAATAGCGAAAGTGTATCTTCTCTTGTGGAAGAAATGCATGGAAACTGGCTAATGTTATGAGACATGTTATTCTATCTGTCTTTTGGCACATCCAAAACAATTAAAGGATGGCCACTTCTGTCTGTCTATAGCACATTGGTCCTGTTTTTATGGAGCTGATGCAGTAAAATAAATAAATAAAAATTATTAAAAGCAGATTACAAAAGAGTGCAGAAACCATGAAGAATACCCATTGTAAGGGTGTATTTGTGTTGCATAGACATATTTTGGCTTCCTTCTGCAGTGTGGAAATAGGACATATGTTTTATTTTTAAGGCCCTGTCTTAAGGTCCCTGTTATGTTTCTGCTCTTGAAAGTTTTTGTAAAAAGGGAATCCTAACAAAGACTTTGCACTAGTTCTATTAATTGAGCAATGTCCAGACTGCAATATGTAACAGGACATTCTATTTTAGCTGAATTTAGCTTTAAATATGTAGGTTTTTTTATAATTGTGTGTTTATCAAGGGCTGTTGAAACTTAATTACAGCAATGCATTTGACTTCAGTGTCTGCTTCAGAAAATAATGGGGACTTGGCTAATTACTTTAAAATTTAATATTTTTTAACTTTTCCATTGATATAAGGTTACTGAGAGCTTGTGTCCTGTTCTCTCTTCATTACAGGTATGAGTCATGTCAGTACAGTGAAAGAGGAAGATTTATATTTTTGAAGTGGGATTGTGTATGTGATCAAAGGATTTACATGCAGCTCTCTGTGCTGCATGTGCTGTAGTTCCTTCCTGCTCCAGGAGGGACACCTGGGGTGAGTAATGGGATAATTTATATTTAACTCAGCCCTTTCTTTGGGAGGCCTGTCATCAAAACAGGAAGATATAACTCTCATGGTTTCAAATGGGAATAGAAGAAACTTCAGATATTGCAGAAACACCCTTTAATTATAAGCACCACCCTTCAAAGTTTACTTTTCCTCTTCAGTAACAAGAGAGTTTCTATAAAGAGTGGCATGAGGTTTTGATAAATCTCATGTGTTTGAGCTTTCCAACACCGTTCAATGCCGCACTCTTTGTAATTTGGGTAGCTTTTATTTGCTAAGCAATCAAAGAAGTTGAACTGACCATTAAAATTGTCCTAAGAGAAAACTAATCACAGTAGAGCTCAGGGTGAAGCCTAGGAGGTAGAGTTCAATCAAACTTTTGCATATGCTTATGAGTGTATCAGAAAGCTTAACATTGTTCAGGGATCTATCTGTATTGCAACTGAGCTACATGTGTATGTTTTCAACTAGTTCCTGATGCTATTTCCAAAAACGATCACCTTAATCTGTTTTGGTCTCTCTTCTTCCCTCCTTCCTCATAGACAAGGTTGTAGGTACTCCTCCAACAACCATATCAGCTGCACTGCTTTAAATTTAACACTGGTTATTCTCACCTTAACCATGCACCTTGGCTAAATGTGTCATTAAAAATTAAACTAAACTGTTCAAAGAGGGGTAGTATGGGCTTGTGCTAAAGTTTTGGACTCAATCTTCCCAAATTCAGATATGTTCAGTTTAGCTTATTTTGGTTTGGAGCTACGCGCTGAATATTGTGGGGTTATAATTGATTAGGAAAGAATGGTGTAAGGACAGCTGATAATTATGGACTAGTAAAACTAAGGCCCAGCAACCCACTGGCAGTATTTGTATATGAACTTAAACATTTTTAACGCTTATATTTATTTTGTCTTTCCTCGTTCCTCTGCAGTGCTGTTAACCATTCAGGACAGATTTTGTGTTTCTTTATCTCCTTGGACAAGTCTTTCCCATGCACGCATTAGTACAGCCATCACCAAAAAAGCTTAGGTTCAGCGAAGGCTTTTTCAACCACTGAGGGGTCAGTTTTACTTCACAGATAGGGAGAGCAAGATGCTGCTGCTTCTGTAGTATTGGCAGAAGAGAAATGACCCATCAAAAAGTATGTAAGAAAATAAAAGAGGTGGTCCCTGGAACCAAGTGGGGGAAGGAAACTGAGTGAGGGAGCAGCCGATGGTGTGTTAGGGAAAATCAGTGGTGGAAGTGAAGCAAGCTCTGAGAAGGAGCAGGTTACAGTGGAGGAAAGGAGTATCTATGGAACTGGGTGAGGGGACAGGACATGGCAACAGAAGGAAATGGGTGGTGATGTTGTGTTTGTGCCTCTGGATTTGGATGGGTTCAGGAAAGAGGCAATGGGAGTGGGTGGCCAGCGTATATAGGTTCTCTAGAAACAGGTAAGAGATGGAAGGATTCAATAGTAGAGAATAGAGTGGGTGGGGAAAAGTTCTATTGGACTGTGTTTTGACAATAAGTGACAACCATTTTTGTAAAATATGTTTTCTGATGGCTGTAACTGAGAGTTGCAATGAAGGTGCTTCTAGAGCTGGTGGTGGAGGGAATATAGGAGGTAGAGGAGAAGATCTGGAGATAAATGTTTCTGCACAGGGAGGAGAGAACAGAAGGATAGCAGTACTTAGGATGTAGTGGGAGAGGAGATTTTGCGCTAGGGAAGCATGTTAGGTAATGGGAAAGCATGGCTCTGTACCAAAGGAGGTATGAAGAGATAGGATTCTGTGTGTCTGATTTCCGCCCACCACTATATTGTGAATGGCAGAAACCACTGCATGATGGAGAATACAATTTGATTAATATAGTTTGTCACGTGTGCATTTAGATACCTTTGCTTCCCAACTAGACAGTGAGAAAATCAAAATATTTTTCTATTGTACCCACAGATACAAAATATATCTTAATTTAGGAGTAGTTAAGGCAATGGGATCTATAGTACTTTCTATATTTTGTGTACATTTTCAAGAGAGACACCATATAATACCACCCAGCTATCCGATCGTGACCTATGAAGCTACATATCCAAGTTTGAGTGATTTGAGATATTATTTGAAAATTGAGATTTGTGTGAAGCCTTGTTTGATGTTTTGTACATTTGGTGACTTTCAAAAGACATTACAAGAATACTTAAAAAAAATTTTGCTAACATACAGTAAATTCCTTTACTGTTCTGCTTGTTCGTGGTTTTTTTTGTTTTTTTTTTAGGGGAGGATAAGATTTAGATGATTTAACATGGTTTTACAGGATACATAGTTCAGTTTGTTTTCTTTTAAGTAAAGTTATTGTATTTGTTCTTTCTCCTGTTTTAGTCAACTGGTAAACTACCATTGAATTAAATGGGACCAAGATCTAGCCCACTGATTCATGACAGGATTTTTGTTACATTATTTTAACTGGTTAACGAGTGCAATTATATCCAATATGCTCATATTTGGAACTTTTTGGTCCACTGCTCATTTAATAATGACCACTTTGTGGGCATTCTGTATAGGCAGAATAGCTATCGGTGAGGTATGGTATTAAGGGTATCATTAGCATGAGATTGGGATAGCCATGATGGATCATTTATAATAAATGCCAGCAAAATCTTTACATTACACCACACCATCATGTGCCACACGTTTAATTGTTCTAGGAATATTTTAGCGAGTGCTTGAAATTTTTCAGTGGAACTGCTACTAGTATGCCTCCAGCTGTAGAGCCAGGTTCTTTAGGTGTTATAAATGCAAATTATACAAGGCTTAGAGGAGAAAAAGAAGCAGTGGTCTCAAGTTGCAGTGGGGGAGGCCTAGGTTGGATATTAGGAAACACTATTTCACTAGGAGGGTGGTGAAGCACTGGAATGGGTTACCTAGGGAGGTGGTGTAATCTCCACCCTTAGAGGTTTTTAAGACCCAGCTTGACAAAGCCCTGGTTGGGATGATTTAGTTGGTGTTGCTCCTGCTTTTAGCAAGGGATTGCACTAGATGACCTCCTGAGATTCTATGATTCTATGAGGAAAAAACCAAACGCTGCTTTTTTAAAATAACAATTACCTAAATTTTTTCATCCATAAAAATGTAATTAAAGTCAATATTTTGGAGTCTTCCAGAGCTAGAAGCAAATGGCCCTTTGGGAAGCTGGGACTCCCCTTTCTACTCTGGATGTTTCTATTTCTAGTCCTCCTACTCCATAAGGATTGGATGCCCTTGTTGTTGGGTTTTAATAGCTAACCCCATAGTTCAGTCTTTAATTTTCTGGGGTTTAATCTCTTCATAAAAAAGGTAGGTAGGTAATTCTGTTGAATCTGTAAAGATGCTAACCTGGCATCACGTGGAAGAGTATGATGAGTGATAAATGTTTCAAGCCTCTGGCCTCATATCTCTGGTCTTGTTTTTTTTTAATCCTTTTCAAACTAAAGTGATTGAAAAGCTTTCCAGATCTGATAATTGAAAAAATTTCAAGTGAAACTTTTGGCTCTTACATCAGCATGAGATCATACAATGTGATATTAGCTGAATTGGTACCAGAGTTTGAAATGAAAACGAAAACATGTTACTATTAGTGCCTCTCAGCTATTTTTTAGGGCTGTGGGTAAAATACTGGCTTGCTGGTCAACTGCTGTACATTATGACTCCATAATTTAAAAGTGTAGAGTTTCTTTAGTATGTGTGAAGTGTGTGTATTTCTGTTTGCAATTAGTATGTTTAATTTACATCTACACTGGTGACAAATGTTTTAGGTTTGGAAACTATTTTAAAACTTAGGGCAACTAAAGAAAATCACCGCAAGAGAGGTTTTACTGAAGCTGTGTGTATTCTTAGAGTTTCTTACAAATGCAATACAGCACCGGGGACACAATCTTTTTTTTAAACTTGCTATTAGTCTCAGGGTCTTGCTCCTTGTTACTGCTCTAATTAACATTTATGCATGTGCACAAGTGTACACGTGTGTGTATAATATGTACTAATGTATGGTATACACACATACAGGTGTATGTTTTATCTTTCTCATTAGAAATGTAAGTTACATAATGCCTAGGTTACAGGTAAGAAAATTACATTAAAGGAACTTTAATGTTGCAAAGTCAAGCACTCAAAAGTGCCAGAACTGAAATTGCCTGAGCAAACTTAATTCAGCCCCTTGTATGTATGTATTATCATAGTCTTTTAATCACATGATCACAAGCTCCTATTTCATTCACTGCACAGAATGGATAGGGCTTATTGGATGGGTAGCTATTTGATATTTTGTTTTGTCATTCAGTGTGTGACCCTATGCCTTATTTGCTGCACACTCTTCAGACCCTGCACTGAATGCAGAATGATGATTAATTTCCTCATGGAGTTTTTATGGCGCTGATCATTGTAGTATGTGAGTGCATCACAGATAGGAATGAATTTGTCTTTACAATTCCTCTCCCCCCCTTCATTCCCACTTTTACAGACGACATCTGAGGCACAGCGAGAGTAATGTCAAAAGCATCTGCTGATCTTAGTGCACAAACTGAGATGCTTTGGGGTCTGATCTTTTTTTAAGTGTACTTTGTGAAGTATAGCAGTTTATATATTCAGAGCAGACCTCCCATTGACTTCAGCTGATCATGAAACCACGCTTCCTTTTCCTACAGTACATTGCCTCGTTCAGTACACACTTTCTGACTTTGCAACAGATGAGATAGGGTTCCTGCAGATAACTGCCTTATTCACTACACATTTCTGACTTATTCTTTGGGCACTGTCCACCTGTGCAATGAATGAGGCGAGGGGTCCTATGGAAAAATACTATGTTATCATGTTATCATGTTGTTAAAAATTATATCGTTATGCATATGTACAAGGGGCTGAATTAAGTTTGCATAGGCAACCTTAATTCTGGCATTTCCTAACTTTTGAGTTGATTTGCAACCTTAATGTTCTTTTTAATGTATTTTTTGTATGTAATTTCCTAGTTCTTTTTTTTAAAGTACAATGACAAAACAAATTCCCTCATATTGACCCCCAAACTGGGTAGTCAAAAGGATTTGGACCTCTGCCACTTGAGGTAACAGAGTAACTGGTAGCAGTAGTAAACTGATATTACTCAAGTGGATGTGCCACTCAAGTGGGATGAGACACACACTTCGTTAGTGCAGGTCACAGATCTTTGCTGATAGCAAAGAAATATTGAGACTCAGAATCGTAGATTCAGCTCCAAGTTCTAGAGAAGAGTGTGCTCCATTTGATCCTGTTCGTCCCATAAGTCTGATCCCTTCTAATCTTCTCTTCTCCAGCCTGTACCTGCCTTAGCCTTCCCCTGCTTCTCGCTGTCTCCTCGCTCCACATCACCACATGAACCACTTTGTACAAGGTGTGGACCGATCTAATATTGGCATAGCCATCGATTACTAGGGAGAGACTGACCACTGGCGCAACTAATGCATTTTCTGAGCTGTACTCAGACTGCTAAGAAACAAGGATAACTGAGGCATTTAAGTGCTCTGAGAGTTGGACACAAACTTGTCAATAATTGATCAGGAATGAAAGATTAAATCTCGGATGATATTTGGCCATATTGTTGTCCATTCCCAAAAGGCGGGACCGGTGTAGTTCTTTTTGATCCAGTGAGGACGGGTTGTGACCGCCCAGACACCACTGGGGTACATAACCACACTGGCTTTTGGGGTTTGAAAGTTGGTTTCCAAGGTGGAGGTGGTTCTGGGTCAATTTGTGGCCAGTGACTACAAGCTGCATTTAGAGTGACAAGTGCCTGAGGTAGAACTAAATGCCAGCCTTTGTAGTCTGGCTTCCCAGTAATAGCACAGAGCTGTGTTTTAAGAATCCCAAGCCGACGTTCCACAACACCATTGCTATGGGGCTGATAAGGGAGATGTACATGGAGTTGAGCACCCCACTTAGTAACTAGGTCCTCAAAGCTGTGACTGGTAAATGGAGGACCTCCATCAGTTTGGATTTCAGAGGGAATTCCCCAGGCTGCAAAAACCTGGAGCAAGGCCCTGTTAACTTCCAAAGCTGTGGATTTTTTCAACGGCAGGCAATGAATTTGCCTGGAACCCAAATCTACAGTTACTAACCCTTTAGGAAACAACTTAGCCCCAGGTAAAGGGCCAATCAAGTCTAATTGCCAGTAGTATCCAGGTCTGAACAACTGAGGGTCTGAGTTAGCTAAAAGTATTCCCTGCACTTCAGCTAGCTGGGCTGACACATGACTTGGGAGCAGTTCAGCCTGGAACACATCACAGCGCTGACAAAGCATACCAGCACGGGGGGAAGGAACCATGCCCCCGTCAGATACAATCCACGGCTCAAACATGCTAAGCTCAGCTAAACTGGATTCTTCCTCAACAGTGGAACTAGAACACAACACCCACAAACTAAAAGCTTCCTGTGCTATAAACACCAACTTTTCCCTATGACATGTCAGCAAGCAGCCTGCAGCACCAAGGGACAAACTAACAGTATAAATCTGGCCCAAATAGCCAGTCCCAACAATACAGCTCCAACTAATCACATCAGCGTGCCCCCGATCACAAGAAACATGGTATTGCAAGTGATTAAACTCATCCTCGGGGGTTTTGTCAGTGACCTTGGTTCGCCACGGACATCCAGAATACACGGGTGAAACAGAGCCACTTTCCTCACTGGATCCTGTTCGTGACGCCATGTCCGACACGAAAAGGTTGGGTTCGGTAAAGTTCTTTTTGATCCAGTGAGGAAAAAACCGCGAGACCAGACAAACTGGTAAACTTAAACAATAAGTGATCTTTATTGACTGGGATAAAAACACAACTGGGGCTGGGGAGGAGCACTTTTACCAACTAACAGAAACTATTCACACCAAAAATCTGTACACAAGTTCAAACCAAGCTATTTACATGCAACAACACAATTAAACACTGTACAATTAACTGCTTTGGCAAAAGGATAAACAAATACACTGAATTGAATTGATTTGTGTGCACACTTAACCAAATATAGACTTCAAATTAGCTTGAATAGCAGTTCTTTACAACAACTTAATTATGGTACCAGATACACAGAACTCTTATGACAAGCAAGATACACAGAACTCTTATGACAGACAGCATAAACAGAGCTCTATCACAGACAAGATACACAGAGCTCTATGACAGGCAGTGTACACAGTGGTATACCAAACACACAAGGAAGAGCAAGGGGGAAGATTAGGCAAAGCACAGACAGTTAACACATGAGTACCATATTCCAGACGCAGCTGACCAGCAGAACAGGCACGAGAAGCATATCGGATCCGGGGAAATAGATAAGTAATCCGTAGCAAAAATCCGTAGAAAAATACCGTTGCTAAATCATAAATCCATGGGTAGAACCCAAGAAATAATAATTACATGGGTAGAACCCAAGAAATCAAATAAGTAGCATGGGCAGAACCCAAGAAATGAAATAAAACACACGTCCCGAGCCAGCTATAACCTGGGGAGCCCCCAGCTGAAGGGTTGATCAGGTCCTTCAGTCAGTTAACGGACACTCCCAACAGACCCTGGCTTGAGGCATAGTTTTATTCCAGGGACTGAAACACACATGGCACAATTTGATTGGTCCCTAGCTCCCCCACCCTCCAGGTTCCGAGCTGTTGCCCCCTACGTGGGCAGATTTTGCACACGACACACTGGAAGCTGCTAGAAGCTGCACACAGCACACTAGCACAAGTTTGCACACAACCCTAATCTGACCCTTTGAACTAGATTACCATTGGTCAGATTGGGCCCCTTTGCACAAGGCACTTAGGTGGTATGCACACGATACTAACCTGACCCCTGGGTTGCTGGGCAGAAGAGCAGGAGACTGCACACGGCCCTAGCCTAACCTCTAGGTGACCAGGCAAAAAGAGCGGGAATCTGCACACGGCCCTCTAGGGTTGCACACAGCACTATGATGCTGCAAGCAGTACCAGTGTGATCCCAAGATGGCCAACAATTGGCCATACAGATGCCATCTTAGGCCCGTGGCCTTTGGGCTCCGACAATTGTTATCAATTGATGTTTTTCTGAGGAATGGGCCTGCCACAGTTTCATTTATAGCAGCTTGGGATATTGGCCTCCCCAAGGGAGACACTGACAGTTTCCACCAGCTGTGGACCCAGTTCCTTCCTGTTGGCTTTCAGAAGTAGGTAGTACAGTGGGTAGCACGGGTTGTGTCATGAGGTATTTCTAGAACTTTAGTGAGCAACACTGGCCTAAACACAGCCAGGGAAGGCTTACTATTTGTATCCTCCAGAAATGGCTATGCCACCCTGGAAACATTCTGAAGTAACAGTTTAACTTTTATGAGCTAAGAACTTGAGGACATGACTTGAGAAGGATTGCTACAGTGAAAGGAGTAGGGGCACTCAACCTTGTATGTTGTACCTCTTCTACCCCTTCCTCTCGTTTTTGTCTTACAGAATGTAAACTCTTCGCTGGGACTGTGCCTTCCCATACGTCTATGCAACATCTCAAGCACTACTTTAATATAAACAATAGTACACGAGGGCATAATATATCAAGCAATATAATTGAATTCACTATCTGTGACCTCCCAGGTCACACTGTAGCATTAAAGACCTTGCAAGAACCAGCTCTACCAAAAACAACTGCTGAACAATCAGTGCCATTCAGACAGAAATGAACCTTTTCAGAAAAATGCACTTTTGTGAAGCCTTTCAAATATGGCCCCATTTTAAATACCCTTTAGATTTGTGAATGGAAAGAATTTACTATTGATTTTTTGTTATGAATTGCTATAGATGGGCCACATCCTGCAACCCTTAATCACATGATTGCAGCTGGACTTCTTGCATGAGTAAGGATTACTTGTGTGAGGGAAGATTAAGGGATTGCCTTCTGTTGTATTAAGCAACCCTTGTTTCTCCCCGAGTGGTACCAGTTTACCCTAAACTGCCTGCCAGATGAACAGAGATTGGGGCAAAGCGTGCATCTCAGTGGAAACTGTCAGGCTTTAGTATAAATGCAATGTAATCCTTTAAAGGGTACGTCTACACTACAGAATTATTCCGATTTTACATAAACCGGTTTTGTAAAACAGATTGTATAAAGTCGAGTGCACGGGGCCACACAAAGCACAATAATTCGGTGGTGTGCGTCCATGTACCGAGGCTGGCGTCGATTTCTGGAGCATTGCACTGTGGCTAGCTATCCCGTAGCTATCCCATAGTTCCCGCAGTCTCCCCCGCCCATTGGAATTCTGGGTTGAGATCCCAATGCATGATGGTGCAAAAACAGTGTCGCGAGTGATTCTGAGTAAATGTCGTCACTCATTCCTTCCTCCGTGAAAGCAATGGCAGACAATCATTTCGCGCCCTTTTCCCCTGGATTGCACTGGCAGACGCCATAGCATGGCAACCATGGAGCCCATTTTGCCTTTTGTCACTGTCACGTACTGTGTACTGGATGCCCGCTGACAGAGGGCGTACTGCAGCGCTACACAGCAGCATTCATATTGCCTTTGCAATATAGAGAGATGATTACATCGTTCTGTAAGCCATCCTGCTGTGCATTGTAACAATTGGTGATGAGAATGACGGTTATCAGTCGTTCTGTACCTCTGCTGCTGTCATGGGTGCTCCTGGCTGACCTTCGCTGAGGTCGGTCCGGGGGCGCAAAGACAAAAATGGGAAATGACCTGGATTCATTCTTCCTTTATGTTGTATCTAAAAATTAGTCAGCTGCCTAGAATTGGGAAAGGTACTAGAGAAACCAGTATATCAGACAACCAGAGAGCACAGCCGCTCCCGTGTCAATCCACAGAGAATATGAGCTGCAATGCCATTCTAGGGTGTTCCTGCAACAATCCCTCCATTCTTCCCTCCTCCCCAACCTCCCTGGGCTCATTGCAAGGGTCCCCCCATTTGTGTGATGAAGTAACTAAGAAAAGCAGAGAATAAGAAACACTGAGTTTTTAGTGAGATAAATGAAGGGGGAGACACGCTCCACTGGCTATAATAGTCCAGGCAGGACATTAAACGGTGAAGGGAAAAGGAGCGCCAACATCCCGCTGCTATGATAGTCCAGGCAGTACAGAAATCTGTTTCTTTACAAACATGAAAGGAGGGAGAGGGCTGATGGAGTTCACCCCAGTGCTATGATGAGGACGGTTTACCACGTTCTGTACCATCTGTTTGGAATACCGGGAGTCATTCCTATTTTTACCGGCAGGCAACCCTGGCCGACCTCATCTGAAGGCCAGCCCAGGAGCACCACCCGAGCTGATGACGAGTGACGGCTACAGTCTTAACTGCACTGACCGCTGCCACCGGGGAATCGTTCATTGCCCCAGCACCGTGTCTAACCAGCACATGCAGTAGACGTACATGTGACATTGAAAAAAGGGGAGAAACACTTTTCCCCTTTTTCTTAAAGGGGGGGGGGGAGTAAAATTGATGAGAGATACCCTGAACCACCGGGGACCAAATATGTTTGACCACAAGGCATTGGGTGCTCAGCCAAGAATGCAAATGCTTTTCAGAGACTGCTGGGCACTGTGGGATAGCTGGAGTCCTCAGTACCCCCTCCCTCCCTCCATGAGCATCCATTTGATTGTTTGGCTTTCCATTATGCTTGTCACGCAGCACTGTGCTGTGGACTCTGCATCATAGCCTGGAGATTTTTTTCAAATGCTTTGGCATTTCGTCTTCTGTAACGGAGCTCTGATAGAACAGATTTGTCTCCCTATACAGCGATCAGATCCAGTATCTCCCTTGCGATCCATGCTGGAGCTCTTTTTGGATTTGGGACTGCATCGCCACCACGCTGGGCAAACACAAAACGCAATTCAAAAGTTCGCTGGGCTTTTCCTGTCTACCTGCCCAGTGCATCTGAGTTCAGATCGCTTTCTAGAGCGGTCACAGTGGTGCACTGTGAGATACACCCGGAGGCCAATACCGTCGATTTGTGGCCACACTAACCCTAATTCGATATGGTAATACCGATTTCAGCACTACTCCTCTCGTTGGGGAGGAGTACAGAAACCGTTTTAAAGAGCCCTTTATATTGATATAAAGGGCCTCGTGTGGACGGGTGCAGCGTTAAATCGGTTTAACGCTGCTAAAATCGGTATAAACGCGTAGTGTAGACAAGGCCAAAGTCTACCTTGGAATTAATTCACTTACAAACAAAACAGGAAAAATATCAATTAAAATGGCTTTTCCCATTTGTGTTTCTAGTTTCCCTGATGTAAACTAAATTTTATTCTGTAAAATATCCACACAGTGTTTTCTTTTAGTAGAATCTCTGACTGTAGAATCTTATATACATTTACAAAATAGGCTGCCAGTTTTGTCTGAGCAATAAGGCACTGTGGAGTTTGAAGTCTTAACCAGAGGTATTCTGTGAGCCTCATACCTGACCAAGTACAGTACCTGAGGCATGTGTTACTACTAATCTATGCCATAATTACTATACGCATGTAGCTACAGGTATATGCACGTATGGCTTTTCTATTGTGAGGTATATGCATGTATGGCTTTTCTATTGTGAGCGTTCAGATGATTTGCTCGTGCACGCCAATACTCACATCAGCCGTTGTCTCTTTGATCTTAATAGATCACCACAAACCAGGTTATAAGCTGGCATCCAAGGTTCAACAGCAGGGCTCTGTAAACACTTTGCTTAGAATCCATCTCCATCTTGAAATTAGGGTGGATTCAAATCCTCTTTTATCAGTGAACATCAGCTCCACGATCTGCAAGTTGTGATGGTGTTCTGTTTAGTTGCAAAGTTGTGATGCCTGCTCCCTGCCTGTCCTTGGGGACAGAGGTGTGTGTGGCCTATACTCTTCTCACTCAGTCCTAAAACCAGGAGCCTGCTGCTGTGGTCTTTTGTGGGATGCTGGGTTACTTACTACATCTTCACTCCCCAACCTGTTTGTTGTACATATCTAAGGATGGTGGTGAGGGAGACAGAGGACTACTTGCTATCAGTCACTACCTCCCTGACTGTAAAAAGGGGTGATCTTTCCTCATAAACAGGAAAGCAGACGTGAAGAAAGAGCCAAAGTGGTGCTCTAGTGAGCTCAGGGATAGATACCCATAATTCCTTGAAACTAGAATGTAAAGAAAAGGAGCCCTAGGACTCTTTGCCTTGATCATTCCGTAGCAGCCATGTTAAGGATTACAGGGTATCTGTGGTGCTGAGCCCCATCTGGAAGGTGGCTGACAACTACAGTGCTTCCCTGCTATATAGTGGG
The DNA here is from genome assembly GCF_003597395.2 of Chelonoidis abingdonii. NCBI lineage: Eukaryota > Metazoa > Chordata > Testudines > Testudinidae > Chelonoidis > Chelonoidis abingdonii. The sequence continues at coordinate 190,083,860 of NC_133770.1, forward strand.
AAGCAAGTGGGCAAGGTGTACTGACTCCAAAGACCCTTGAAAGGTTTGGGAGAGACAGCATTCCATTACCAGGCAACTCTTCTGCTGCGAATAGCAGCCATCTGGGTACTGTTTGAGGACCCAAGGTACAGCAGGGAGGACCACGTGTCCCCAGGATGGAACAGGTGGTCAGGATTCCCTCCCCAAGCCACACACAGGACATCAAAAGTAAAGCCTGATGTAGCCAGTCTTCAGGGCTAGGAGGGGTGATGGGATGTGGTTCTTGGATGTTACACTAGAAGTTTCCTTCCCACAGCAACTCGTGTGTTGAGTTTGTGTGAAATGATCCCTGCATGCACATTTCTTACAGTCCTGTTCAATAATAGCATCTGACTGGTGGTGGAAAAGCCCACTGGCTGAAGATATGGGTGCATTAAAACACCCCAAAACTAAAATTTACTTCTTAAAAAAGCCTTTACATTAAATTAAGTGTCTGTAATTTTATTATACTGTTTTAGTGGCCTAATTGTGACCAGTTAGGCTCTTAATAAACCTCATGATAAAAAGAATAGAGACACTAGTCAGTTTGCACCCCTTTATATTGCTGTTCATGTTCCAATTATTTTGCTGTGATTCTTCTTTTTAAAGTAGCCAGAAAGAGTACAACAGAGTATGATGAGCCCTAATTTAGAAGCAGGAGCTGGTTCACCCTGATAAAAGGGTCAGCCAAGCCTCCCTGGCTCTTTATTAGGCTCCGGTACCCACTGTGTTTTATCTTCTATGAATATTACTCTTCTATTATGCTCACTATCATCTGTATGCAGATGATAGTTTGATACCTGCAAATGAGCAAAATATAATGAGCGGTGAGCTATAAAAACATTGAAAACTTACTCATATGAGGAATCAAGGGCAGTGCTGGCAAACTAATGTTAATTGTTTTTCTTAGAATAAGTGTAAATGTGTTGAATGTAAGAAGCATATTTTAGGATCTACTTTTCCATTGCTACATCAGTGCAACCCCTGTTCCTGCTGGGACTCTGCTTTACATACTTCAGGTAGAGCAGAGACACCCATTTCTCTCCCCCCCCCCCATTCTTGCCTATGATATAATCAGCAGTGGCTCCAGGAACCAGGGCTCCAAGCGTGTGTCTGGGGCGGCAAGCCACGGGGGGCGCCCTGCCGTTCCCTGCGAGGGCAGCAGTCAGGCAGCCTTCGGTGGCTTGCCTGTGGGAAGTCTGCCAGTCCTGTGGATTTGGCAACAGGTACGCCAAATCCGCGGGACCGGGGACCTCCTGCAGGCAAGCTGCCGAATCCGTGGGACCAGGGACCTCCCGCAGGTGTGCTGCCAGAGGCAGCCTGCCCGCTATGCTTGGGGCAGCAAAAAAGCTAGAGCCACCCCTGGGTGTAATCCAGTCACTTAAGGTTTGCAATTAGCATTGGCTCGTTATTACTGTTGTAACTGTTGGGCGTGTTAAAACATCCCAGTGATTACTCAGGGGCAGGGAATGCAGTAGAAGTCATAAGCAAGGCATGTGGCACGAGTCCCGTGTAGTTTTGCTACAGAATCCCAAACCTGGTCTTTCATCATTTGTTATGAGGTTAATCCTGTACTTATGACACTTTTTATGGTAAAAATTACTTTTTTCATTAAATTGCATAAAAATATATGTAATACTATGTACTGTATAGCAGAGTGACTAAAGCCTTTCTTGGAATAAGAGAGATCTGTCAGGTCCTGCTTTTTGCTACAGCTGCAGAATTTCTACTTATGTGGAAAGAAAAAGACAGACACGCTTGGTGAGGGCCTACCATCAGCAGATAAAAGAAGCACCCCCAGTAATTGAGGTCTGACTTTTTTCCTTCTTGTTCCTTTCCCCCAAAATGATGATTTTGAACTGGTTGAGCTATTAGGGTGGAAAACCTCAAAACTAATTTTTTTATAAATCTGTTTTTCAGAAATAGAGAAGTAGAAACTTGGAAAAAGAATAGTTTTCTGAATAGGTCACCATTTTTTCTCAGGAATCACTATTTAGTTGCTTGGATATCTTAAAAATGCTGGCCAAATTATCAGCCAGTTTCATGTTATGATACACTACTGCAGGGGTCAGCAACCTTTTAGAAGTGGTGTGCCGAGTCTTCATTTATTCACTCTGATTTAAGGTTTCGCGTGCCAGTAATACATTTTAATGTTTTTAGATGGTCTCTTTCTATAAGTTAATAATATATAACTAAACTATTGTTGAATGTAAAGTAAATAAGGTTTTTAAAATGTTTAAGAAGCTTCATTTAAAATTAAAACGCAGAGCCCCCTGGACTGGTGGCCAGGACCCGGGCAGTGTGAGTGCCACTGAAAATCAGCTTGCAGGCTGCCTTCGGCACACATGCCATAGGTTGCCTACCGCTGTACTGTTGTCTGTCTCTATAAGCTGGGTGGCTGAAAACGGTTTCCTGCCTTTCACTTGTCCATTTGATATCCTGCCCTATCCTGTTGATATGGAAATATAGAAACTGCAGGGGAATATTGATTTTAATATGATGTTTGGGATTGTTAGGAATTTATAATACAGGAGCAGTCATGAGAGTGCACTTTGGCATATAATTTGTTTTCATCATGTAATGGCATAATTTTTTGAAAAAGCTATGCTACTAAGATGTATTGTCCAGATATGCTCTTTCCACTGGGTATCTCTCAGTACTCCACACTGGGGAAAAAACGACAGAAGTTCATGGGGTCATGCTTGTATTAAGTCTTGTGCTTCCTGTCACACTGTATTTGACCTGGATTGAGCAGCTGATATGACGTCATTGTGGGTGTTGCCAGCACTTTCTTCTTTTTATATTAAATCTGCAAAAATATTTTCTTTTTGAAGATCCCCTTCCAACCCTCTTTACCACTCCCTCCCTCCACCCTCCCCCAAAAAAGAGAGGTCTCATCTAGCTTTGTATACCCCATAGGTATGTCTGGTGGTTTTTGATGAGTGAGGTATTGTCCTGCTGTTTACCTCTCTCAAAGGAAGTGTCTGTTGACACAGTCTGCATTTCAAGCATCTTTATTATACAACAGTCTGGGAGGCCTTCAGGGCAAGCCAAGTAGGCCCTAAAAAGCAGCTTCTTAGTCACAAAGGGAGACAAAGCTAACCAGACACCAGCAGTTCATATTTTGTTATTTATAGAGATCTGTGTAATGATAATGTCAGACCTCACAGAAGACTAAGGCTGCTTATTTAGAACTGTATGTGAGGTGAAGCAGGAAGGCCTCCCAGCTGCAGTTTTTACCTGCCACAGTAGGTTAGTGGCAATAGCCTTTTTAAGAGTGCGCAGTGGAGCAGAACAGCACTGCTTTAATCCTTAAGGGACTGACTCTGCCACCCTTACTCATGCCGAGTAGTGACTTACTCCACAGAACTACCTACAGAGTATCCATTGTGAGTAGGGTTGGCAGAACCAGACCCTCAGTAAGTCTGTCTTTTTCTGGCCTTGGCTATGCTGCAGATTTTCTGAAATTGCTCTACCACCAGTGCCAGGAACAGTGGGAGCACTAGATTGATGGTAAGAGAATTAAAAATAATCCGTAGGGTAGATATAGTCTCTCTCTGTACTGCCGCACTCTTAATTAAGAACTTCCATAGAGTGACCACTATTTAATTTTCATCATGGCTTAATTTTTTATCTACACATTTTTTATTTAATTATATGAAAGTATGTGCAAAGAGAGCCATATGGCCAAAACTTATATAAAATATACTTCTATTTGGATAACTGGTCCTCATGGTGCTTTTGATATCTGGTGGCACTATGGATCGGGCATAGACTGGTCAGCCTAACTTCAATATCTGGAAAGATACTGGAAAAATTATTACACAATCAGTTTGTAAGCACTTGGAGGATCATAGGGTTATAAGGAATGGCCAGCATTGATTTGTAAAGAACAAATCATGCCAAACCAACCTAATTTCCTCCTTTGATAGGATTACTAACCTAGTGGATGGGGGGAAGCAGTAGACATGATATATCTTGATTTTTAGTAAGGCTTTTTATACTATATATGTTCTACCATATTATGTTCTCATAAGCAAACTACGGAAATGTGCTCTAGATGACATTACTATTAAGGTGGGTACACAACTGTTTGAAACGTCATACTCAGGAAGTAGTTATCAATGGTTTCCTATAAAATTGGGAGGGTGCATCTAATGGGGTTGTGCAGGGATCAGTCCTGAATCTGATACTACTTAATATTTTCATTAATGACTTGGATAATGGAGTTGAGAGTGTGCGTATAAAATTTGCAGATGACACCAAGTTGAGAGGAGTTCCAAGCACTTTGGAGGGCAGGGCTAGAACTCAAAATGATCTTAACGAATTGGTCTGAAGCCAACAAGTTGTAATTCAGTAAAGACAAGTGCAAAGTACTTCACTTAGGAAAAATCAAATGCACAACTACAAAAGGGAGAATAACTGTCTTAGGTGGTAATACTGTTGAGAAGGATCTGAGACTTATAGTGGACCACAAATGGAGTATGAGTCGTCAATGTGTTGAAGTTGTATTAAGGGCTAATAAGATTCTGGGGTGTATTAATAAGGGTTTTGTATGTAAGACATAGGAGATAATGGTCGTGTTCTGCTCAACACAGGTGAGGCCCCAGCTGGCGAACTGTGTCCAATTCTGAGCACTATAGTTTAGGAAAGATGTGGACAAATTGGAATGAGCTCAGAGGAGAGCAACAAAAATGATAAAAGGTTTAGAAAAACCTGACCTATGCGGAAAGGTTAAAAAAACTGGGTATGTTTAGTCGTGAGAAAAGACGACTTGGGGGGGCCGAATAGTCTCCCAGTATATGAATAGCTGTTGTAAAGAGGCCGATGATCCAATATGTGAAGGGCTAAAGGCAGGACAAAAAGTAATGGGCTTAATCTGCCACAAGGGAGATTTAAGGTAGATATTGGGGGAAAAAAACATTTTAACTATAAGAATAGTTAAGCTCTGGAATAAGTTTCCGAGGGAGATCATGAGTTCCCATGATTGGAAGCTTTTAAAAACGAGTTGGACAAACACCTGTCAAGGATGGCCTAGGTTTACTTGGTCCTGCCACAGTGCAGGGGGCTGGACTTGATGACTTCTCGAGGTCTCTTTCAGCCCTACATCTCTATGATTCTTTGTTACCAAGGCAGTCTATTAATATTTGCAAAAGAAGAGAGTTTACTTCAGATTAAATTTGAGAATCAGGACCAAACTTTGTCAGTAAGCAAACTCTGGAAGAGATGCATGATGATATGACTGTTGCAAGCCTGTGGAATATACAGCCATAGCTTTGATTTGTACATGTACCATTTTTTTTCTTTTAGTGCTTAAAAATAAACCCTAAAATACCTGTTTGGGCATATCACTGGAGAATTAATAGAAATCTTATTTGAAGAACATCCTAGTCTTTGGCTTACATGACCCATTGATAGTACTACAAACTTGACCAGCAGTGTTATTAAACCAAGCCTTGTTTCTCCAGTTCAGTGTATCTTTCCGACAGCTCCAAATACGTTGAACTCACCCGCACTGACTGATCCTACGACTTCTCAAATCAAGAGTTGGTTTACATTGTGTTATAGGAGGAGACCAATATAAACCTGGCCCTGCCAAGATGCCTGCAATCCCAGCACTGAGCTTTATGTTGCCTTCAGTAGTTGCTACTTTAAGGCGATCGCTTTCTTCATTAAAAATGAAAAGATAGCCAAGAAAACTGCAAGTAATTAAGAAAAGGCTAGGGTAAGAGTGAACTAATTCTAAACTGTCTGTCATTCCTTGTGTTGCTTAGGCAGGTGCCTAATGGTTAATTATTTTAATTGCTATTAGATAACTGTTCAGAGTCATGCATTAATAGTGGAAGCAGCCTATGCCTTGATAGTAGGCACAGACACCAAGGGTCAAATTCAGTGTAGGTGTAAATAGTTGTGCAAGTTATATGTTGGAGTCCAGTTGTCTCCTTGTAGGATATGAGTAACTCTCTTTTAAATTACTGTAAGTTATTTGTATCCTGTGGGGAAGAATTGAATCCCAGGTGTAGCTGACCAGAAAATAGTAAAATAGTTGTAAATAGTAAAAGTGTAATCTGCATTGATTTAGTATTTACTATCTGTGCAAATCAACAGCTGTAATTTACATAGAGAGGAGTGTTGACAGCAGGCCAAGTACTCCTGTCACTTACACCAGTGATCCCAATTGAGCTGCACCATTGTAACTGAGAGCTTAGCACACCATTTGTAATTTATATTAGTGCTTGCACTACTATGGAATTTGGCCCGGTGACTTCAATAAGTATTGACACCAGTCTGAATTTGGCCCTATGTCTGTAGACAAAAACAAAGTGATAAAAATAAGATTAGATTAATAGAAGGTAGAAATTAAATCCCTTTGGTTTGCCCTTGTGCCCTGCTGCTGAAAATGTCTTTTAAAATCCAGACGTTATTAGCACTTAGCACCTAAACATCTTTATTAGCTGATGACTTGTGAATTTGTACTCCTTCAGATTCTGTGTAACAAAACAAATAAGAAAATCAAATCCAAGCTTAAACAAACATTTATATAATTGTGAGGTTTTGATTTCAATACTAGTTAGTGTTATGATTGGCAAAAGCATGCTTTTTCACAGAGCCTTTGCTGTGGCCAACTGGCATGAAATGTGGTGTTTCTCTTAAAGCCCCTGCTTCTGGAGGCAAGTGATTGTCTTCGAGCTTTCACTTAAGAAGTTTCTAGCCCTAGTGATTGTGGAGAAAAGCATGAACCCAGTGCTAGGAAACGGAAAGCAAATAAAATTTAAAAAATAATTTTGAGTTCTTTTTATTTTTAAATCAATCTCAAGTTCTTTAGGGTCTGACTCATGGTTTTGAATGCTTGGGATTGGCAATAGTGAGCCTGACGAGGCTACCACTATTCACGTTTAATAGTCCCTTACTCAACAAAGAGTCTCATTGATATAATGCAAAGTCACTGTAGAACTGATTTCACTGGGACTATTCACAGAGTAAAGTACCGCTCATTGTAAGGATAGCAAAATTTGCTGTTCAGTAGGGGCACCCTGATTTGGCTAGACTGGGGAAACACTAAACCAAACTCATCCCTTCCCCACACTGAACACTCTTCAGATAGCTTCCCTCTTTCCTTCCTCAGAGAAGAGTGGGGCTGGGTGGGGAAATAAAACAGCATGTTCTTGTCCTCTTGCTTGTGGGCAGTGGGGCAAAATAGGACATTCTCTCCCTTCCGGGCAGGTGGTAGGTCTGTTTGCTCAGTTCCTGGTCCTCCTGATTCAGTGGGGAGCACTCCTGAGAAAGCAGATTGAGTGGAGCACGTGTCGGCACTCAGACAGTGGCCTTATTTCACCGACTGGTGTGAGTGCTGTTCTGCAATGCTGTGGTGACCGGCTGAAAAGAACACAGTGATACTACCAAAAACGCTAGAGAAAATCCTTTGGAATATCTCTCTAATCAGACATTTTGATGATTCTTTTTGCTTTACATGCTGACTAATACTGTCCGTCTGCTTCGGTGCATCTCAGGCTAACCCTCCTTGTGTGAACATGTATGTTTTTTCACTGTCTGTCTCGTTCTATAGCCTAAGATGAACTTATGTGAAAGAATCATGTAGCTATAAATTGTCCTATATTGACTAATTTTATTGTGTTTTTCTGTTTGGAAAAATTAAAAGGAACAAGATAAACTACACATGCATTACATCACAAAAACGTGTATCTCCTATCCATTTAATGGTGACCTAGTCCACCATGTGTTCCCTCACATTTTTGTTAAAGGTTAACAAAACTGTTTAGACAACTCTAATGGCCCTACATCAGTCTGCTGTGTCTAGCTGATTAATGTGGCTGATTTCTGTAGTGAATTCCTTTAACCACTTCTTATTTACAAAGTGAGATGATCTTGTTTAAAGCAGCCACATGGAATGTTCATCCATTTTGGAAGCGCATTTCTTGACTGAAATAAATTTAGGAAACAAATCTAGTAAATTTCTGAAAAACAAATATTCAGCCAAGGGTTCGTGTGCAATTGTAATTATGGATTTTGCTATAGTAGAGTTCACCTCTCCTTTTCCCCCAAAACCAAACCCAAATTAAAAAAAATTCTCATTTCTGCTGAGAAGTTTTTATAACCTCAGACAAAATGTGAGACCAAATGCCTTTTAGCCTAAGAGGAAGTGCATTGAGCTGGGAGCAAGATCTCATCTCATCTCTGTTACTGAACATGAACAGTTTACATAAAAATGTTATTTCTTACCTACACCTCATAAGCCTACCCTAAGGTAAACATAATTGACTCCCTTATAGGAATAAGGTAAATGAAAAATTATATGAGGTCACTTCAGGCAGAGTTGGGTACAGAACCATCTCCAATTTATCATCACCCTCAAAAATTGTATTGTGGACACCAGAACTGGACACAGTAGTCCAGAAGTGAACCACCAGTGCCAAATATAGAGCTAAAATGATAATTTATCACTTATGTCGTGAGACATCCAGTCCCCAATACCTAATGACTACAAAGCCTTTCACCTCTGTGCCACCAGTTTTAATCCAGCCAGCTCAGTAGAGACTGAAAGTTGTTCTCAATATAATGAATATTTGGTAGTCTCCGAAAAAAATGAGTTTGGTGCATCCCAGTACAAATTCATTCCTGTGGTTTACCCTAATTGGCAGATTCAGCAGAGAAGCCAAGATACTACCCATAGAAAGGGTGTAAAATGAGAAGAGCAGAGTGTCAAGGACAGAGGCTTTAAAAACTCCCAGAGTAACTGGAGGCTGAATCTAGCTGATTAATGTGACTGATTTCTGTAATCACTACCCCTCGAGCGATATAGTTAAGCCGACTTAAGTCCCCATGTAGATGGTGCTATATTGATGGAAAAGTTCTTTTGTTGACCTAGCTACTGCCTCTCAGGAAGGTGGATTTACTACAGTGATGGGAGAATCACTTGCATTGCTATAGTGAGTATCTATACTGAATTGATACAGTGGTACAGCGGCAGTGCTTTAAGTGTAGACGGAGAGCACTCCACCCACAGAGATAACACTGCTCTACAGCGAAAATGCTTCTGAAATAAATGTAGTCAAACTTTACTAATTCTGGGTCACTGAGAACGAAAATGATGCTTAAAATTGTTGATTGGCTCTAGTCTAGCTGTTGGGCTCCAGACGACAGCAGTGGAATCTCCTGGCAGGTGATGTTAGGGTTTCCATGTTCCGTGACCGTCAAAAGGATCTTGTCCCATTCTTCTTCATGGAAGGTGATCTTGTAGCCTGCAACAACATCGATGGTGTGATGGCAGCCCTCAACATCGTTCACGATCCAGATGAGTGGAGACTGTTCATTGATTCATCGAAGACGAGTCTTAAAGCTGCTTTGCTGCATAATGGCAATGTTTTGCCATCAATTCCAGTTGGTCATGCAGTCCATATGAAGGAAACCTATGACAACATGAAACAACTTTTGAGGTGCATAAACTATGACCAACATCAGTGGCAGCTTTGTGGCGATTTGAAGGTTGTTGCTCTCTTGCTTGGTCTGCAGACTGGATACACAAAGTACTGCTGTTTTCTCTGCGAATGGGATAGTCGTGCAAGAGATTCCCACTACATCAAGAAAGATTGGCCACTCCTACGGTCATTGGAGCCTGGGAGGAAAAGTGTTCAGCATCCACCACTTGTTGAATCAAGGAAGATTTTGTTACCACCCTTACACATCAAGCTGGGTCTGATGAAGAACTTTGTCAAGGCCATTGACAAAACACAAGCAGCTTTCAAGTACCTCCGTGGAAAATTTCCAAGGTTAAGTGAAGCTAAGATAAAGGAAGGTGTCTTTGTTGGTCCTCAGATTCGTGAACTTCTTCGAGATGATGCATTTGACCATGCACTGCGTGGCAAGGAAAAGACGGCATGGAAAGCCTTCCAGTTAGCGGCAATAAATTTTCTCAGAAACAACAAGGCAGACAACTACAGGTTGTTGGTGGAAAACCTCCTCAAGGCATACAAAAGCCTTGGTTGCAACATGTCACTAAAGATACATTTTTTGCACTCTCATCTAGATTTTTTTCCACCGAACTGCGGAGCAGTGAGCGACGAGCACGGCGAGCGATTTCACCAGGACATTGCAACAATGGAGAAACGCTATCAGGGCAAATGGAGCCCATCAATGCTTGCAGACTATTGCTGGACAGTGACAAGAGATGCTCCATTTAATGAATACAAGAGACAAGCCAAGAAGCGCCGAGTAGACACTGAATAGGACTAAACTATGTACATAATAGTTTTTTGCCTTTTGTTTCATAATAAATTTTATTTATATAACCCTTTTGCTGATTTTTAAAGTGTTACATAAACAGGACAGGTGAAATATTATCATGTAAAGCAACCATAAACACATGAAAAGACCTAGGTTTACAATTTATGATTAAAACTCTATTATCTACACAATATATATATATATAGACATAAAATGTAAAAACTTAAATATCTTAAAAACAGTAGCCAATCAGTTGTTTTAATTGTCATATTTGAATTCAGCATGTCAAAATACATAATAAATACCACATTTTATCTCTGAAGCAGACGACTTCTCAAAAATTGTAGACCAGTGTAATAAAACAATGGCCAGAGAGGTAGGAGGAGAACTATAGATGTGTTTCAAAAGCCCAGTGAGGATTAGGAAGAGAGGATGATCAAGAGTATTAAAAGCAGCAGAGAGGCCAAGAATGTTGAAGATTGAGTAGAGTGCCTGACTTGGCCAGGAAGAGGTCATGAAACCTAGTGAGAGTGGTTTCAGTAGAGTAGAAAAAATGGAAGTCAGATTGGAAGAGATCAAGACATTGTTTGTTGGAGGAGAGAAAGTGAATGGATGGGCGGTAGACTGCACATACAATGGGTTTACAGATAAAAGGGGGGAATGAGATGGGCAATAGCTGGAATAGCAAGTGGAGTTGAGATTTTTGAGGATAGTGGATGGGGAAGGAGCTAGAAGACAATGAGGGGTAGAGATTTGCCGAGAGAGGGGCTGGTAAGTACATAGGAAGAGATGGGATCACTAGGAAAAGTAGAAGGGTTAGAGTTGGAAAGAAAACTGAAGACATATCTCGTTCATATTTAACAGGATACCACATAATGATGCTTTTGTTGGAATACATAGGAACAGCATGATAACATAAATTTTCTTTGTGGAAAATACCATACAACGAGCAAAGAAAGAGACATTTATTTGCTTAATAGAGCAAATATCGTTTGTGATTTTTGATGATGCAAAAATAAATATGTAAATCGGCCAAATCAGCCTATTTCCATAATTTTTTAACTGAAGTGGAAAAGCAGCACATTGCTGTGATTCCGCTCCACCTCTTTGGTGACATAAGCCCTCCCTTTGCTTTCCTCCGCCCACTCACACCACTGCTACCACAGGAGACAGCTGGGCAGCAGGCTGATCTGTGTTGGTTACTGTGGGCCCGGTGGAGTTCATTTAGCATTGGAAAGAGACTGACACATCAAGACTTCAGGAGCAGAACTACCTAATTGTCTGGCTCCAATCCAGCTGCAGATTGACCCAGCAAACTCTGAAGAATCTGGATTCCTGCAGTCTGATTTGCTTCCTCTTTCTGTTATGTGCTCCTTTCAGTCCAGGAAGACTTGAAACCTGAGTGCTGGTTTTGACAAAGGGGGGCGGGTAGGGAGAAAGGAGGGAAAGAAAGGGCAGATAACAGCCGAATGTAATCAGCATTTTATTACCATCCTTAGGAAGTGGGAATAGTAATTTTTTTTTTTTAAAGGAAGGTTTGAGCACGGAAAGTTAATTATGGTGAGGTTATTTGACAGGAAATTACAAAATACAAACAGACAGAAGAAACACGTTTTAAAACAGGGTAGGAAATCTCAAGTTACTTTACTGTGTATATTCAGAAACCCCAAAGCAGAGGCTGAAAATAACAGTTTAAACAAAAGCTATCTTATCTGATAAAGACATTTCAAGTACAAAGGGAAATTTATATATTGGGTTGACAGTCTTAAAATAAGCTGATTTTCTTGATAACACTGTAGATTTAATTGTGGGAAAAAATTGGGTTCGTTTGAATGACCTACCGACCTAGTAAGTTTGCATGTATAAATGGATTGCATTTTATCTATCCTTTTACATTTCTAGTCTTCTAAACCATGTTTATCAATGTTTTCCAGAAATTGGAAAGGTATATTTATGACTGTAGGACAAGACTGATAAATATGTGTATATTTTAAAGGTGACTGCACAGAGCAGATTCAGTTCATTTCCCATACAACTGTATGTAGACCTAGTAGTGTTTCCCATATTGGGAAAGAAATGAACAGAAAAGAAGTGCTTTGGGGCTGAGTGTAGATTTTCTAGTAATAGTGGTGGTCTTCAGGTTTATTATTAAATTTCTTTCATTATTAGATGATTTTGTCAACCTCTTGGATTGTTGGCATGTTTTGTTCCCCTTCCTTTGGTTATCTTTCCTGAAACAGTAATGCAAGGACAGCAGAACTTGCTCCTTACTATTTTGTGGTTCTTTGTAGCCCTGCCATAGGTACCAAAGCTGCAGAGGATATCAACAAGGACCTTTTCTGATACCTGGTCTCTTCTAGCTTTCCATCAAAGACGACATTCTCCTCAAAGAAAGGTGCTGATTTTCTTTGAAGGGTTAAGATTGTTCGCTTTGAAGGACGCTTCTTATTATACTTCCTTAACGATTACTTGCTAAGATACTGAATAAGCATTGAATTCCATGGAGTTATGTGTCCACACAGTACTATATAGGGTATATACAATAGCTATATTGTATTGGGCAGCGAGAGGGATCCTGTGTTGCCCAAATTATGTATTAGTTTAGCTTTTATCAGAACACATTTGATAATAGATTTTATAATACCAAGTGGTGGAACAAAATCTTGCTTGCTTTGGTGAAACTGAAATAATAGTAATGAAGTAGAAGCACTAGGAGGTTAGTAGGTAGAAGTTATGTAACTGTTACTGGTGCCGACACAGTTTCATTGCCAAAGTGTTTTTTCCCCCTCTCCAAAGGCTGCATGGTTGTGTGTTGTTTATCATCCTCACTGACAACTGTTCAACACATACAGATCCGGGGAAATAATACCCAGGATAAAGGCTCGTGCAGAGAATCCTGCTCACACAGCAGAAGTGGTTCAGGTCATGTGACAAGTTGCTGGCTTTGAGACTGTGGGATTAAGGCACAGAGGATTACAAAGTGAGTGCTACTACAGTAATATTATAAATGAACCAAACATATCCATGATTCAGCAGTGTATCATTGTGCTGCCATGGTCCCCTGAGAGATGTAAGATGATATTTTCTGATAAATAGTCTTCTTTGCCTGTAATCTGCCCTCCTCTCCATATTGTGGAGCTTTCATCATTAATAGATGCAACAGAGAAGGAGATCTGTAAGAAAGTGTTGGATGCCCATTTATATCCTATAAAAAGTTAGTGGTACGATGTGTTTTGTGTACTGGGCTGAGATGCAAGGTAGCAGCCATATGATTACATTGGTAAAGTAACTTTTTTCCCTTGTATAAATGGGTAGGATGTTGAGTAAATGTTGGAAATCTTTTGCAGTGGGTGATGTGAATGTATAATTCTCTGGGAATGTCTAAGTAAGCTCTAGAAATATTACTTAAATATGGGAATGATGAGTACACATCTGCTTGCATTCATAAACACAACACTAGGACGCCCAGTTTTAAATTACCATCCTACTATTGCAAAACCTCCCTAGTAATCCTATAAAGCTGTCGGACACCGATGAGTCCGTGAGGGTTATGCCAATATTCAACACCCAAGTATCAAATGTCAAAAGACCGTGAGGATTGGGTTGCAACATAAATATTCTGAACTTGATTTTACTGTTTTTTCTCACTGGGGGGAGCAAATGGCACCTGTACAAGAAAGATCTTTAGCTGCCACACTTCCCATTTATGTCTGATTTAAATCTTCTACTTGATTTTATTGTTTTTTTCTCCTTGCTTTTTTTTTTAAAGCAATTGGCACCGTCACAAGAAAGGACCTGGCCTGACACGCTTTTCATTTATATCTCATTTAAATGTCCTACTATTTAAAAAGAGTTTTATAACTTCCACCTGAGGGAAAAAATTCATATAATTGTAGGGAAAAATAACTCCCTTCTTGAAATAGGAACGTATTGATGTCGATGTGGATTGTTATTACTAAGCTCCCACCGTTTTGAAGAGCATCAATAATATTTATACAGTGTTGTAAATTTCAAATATCTTAACAGACACAAGCTAATACATTAAACTTAACTGCAGCCCTGTCCTGTACAGCAGGTAAATGTATCTCCACTTTACAGATAGGTAAAATGAGGCATAGCGTTTATTTGCCAGAGTTCACTAAGTCAGTCAAATAGAATAGAATCAAGTCATCCTAACTTCTGGTTTCCTGCTCAAACCCTCTAAAATTCTTCCCTGCTGTACCTGTAAAAGAAAGTCAGGTGCTGGCGTAGCAGAAGGAAAAAAGGCGTTGATAAAACTTGTCGTGTAGTCAGTACTCAGGTTACCATGATAGCAATGTGGGTGTTTTGCTTTTCCCTTCCTTTTGTCCTTATAAGAACAGTCTGTCTATGTGTTCTTCACAATTATAACTCAGGTCTAGGAATTTCCTTCTCATGGGTTATGGCCCATTTCAAAATTAGTATCTTTCAGAGATTGCAGGAGTTTATTGGAAATTAGATAAATGTTATCCAGTATCTCTTATGATCGGTGTTTTTTTTTCTTTTTTCTTTCAGGAAGAACCTAGTATGAATGGTCTTTAGGCAGATGTTCTAACCTGGAGTCAAATAATATGGTTCATGAAAGATTAAAATGCAATAAACTATTTTACTGCTACATTGTAGTTGATATTTAAAGTACAGTTAAATCAGGAGATTCAGTTATGGTTCTCATTGGAACTGTTAACTCAGACCCCACTCTGTGAACATGTATTGCTTTATGTTTACTCGATATTGATTCGGATAGCTTTAATTCCTTGGCTGTAGTTGGGAGAAATATTAACCATGAAAGTGTTTTTTAGTGAAATTTGCCAGTTTTCAAGTTTACTGCAATTTGAATAATGTTACAAAATGTTGGCATTTTTTGACGTGTCGTGAAATAATCTTTGTAAGAATTAGAGAAAAAAACATTTTTACTAGAAAATTTACACTTGTGAATTTTGAAGAGTCTAGAGTTTGAGCTGAAAATCCACATGACCTAGGGGATTAGCTACAGTGCTAGATCCAGGAAGTCCAGAGTTATAATTCTGCCTCCTGATAATAACCAGCCTCACTAAAATGTTGCCATTATGTTGCACTTCACAAACTCTCTTTAGTTAAATAAGTAAACACCATTATTGCCATTTTACAGATGGGAAAACTGAGGTCTCGTGAGTGAAAGTGACTTAATTGAAGTAAATCTTGCTGAGAACCTGAATTAAATACCAAGTCTCTTGACAACTATGCACAGGCCTAGTCCATTACACTGTAAAGGTGTTGCTTAATGGCAGCATTAGTGAAGTCAAAGAGACCCATCAGTTGAATTTTATGATTTTAGTCCATTACTCCATTCAGATTTTAAAAACATTGCTCATTCATTTAACTTTTATCTTTGCATCTTCAAAACTCCATTGTGGGTAAAGTTTAAACAAATTAACCATTAACAGATGTAAACCTCATTCATATCCAAACCACATGTTATCCTGGTAGTTTATCTGTTGTTGCTTCCTTTGAAAACAGCAATCTCAGTGTATACTTTGTACGTATACATGGTATGAGTTTTGCAACATTTATTTTTTATTATTCCCAAACACAGACAATAGTGCAGTTTGTTTCAAGGTGTTTTGAATAGAATCTTTGGCACACTTACAAAGTTTTTATCAGTCACTAGGTAACCCCCTGCTTCTCATGTTGTCACGTGAAATGATTATTTTTGTGTTGTGGAAGTACCTAGTGAGGTTCCATTCTAGAATCGACTCCACCTCATGCTGGGTACTGCATCACTGTGTTGCCAACTCTTGTGATGTTTTGTTTTACTTAAAGACCCAGCTCCTGGAAAAAAGTGATTTATGTGAGAATCTCAGCTGTAATTTATCATTCTGAGATGTCCTTTTCCAATTTTTGTTCCCTCCTCTTTTCCCTTTTGTTCCCACTCCTCTGATGGCCCTGCAGTTGTCACTGATTTCTCTCAAGGCAAAGAGATTAGGTAGGTTCTTCCATAGCTCCTTTGTGCTGCTCCCGGAGCCAGCCTGAGGGAATCATTAGAGAGATTAGACAGGTGTAATGGCTGAGAGAAAGTCTAAAAGGCTGCATCAGTGCAGCTGTGCCACTGTATCACTCAAATGAAATGCTCTAAGCCAATGGGAGAGAGCACTCCCATGGGCATAGTTAATCCACTATCTATGTTGGCGGGAGATGCTCTCCTGCCGACATAGCGCTGTCTATACTGGAGGTGGGCGGTTAAGTCAGTATAAGTCTGTTGCTCAGGGGTGTGGATTATTTTTTTTTTTACATGAGATAAACACTCCTATCAGGATGAATGGACATTAAGTAATTGATTTTCTAACACTGAATACTAGTGCACAGTAGAACAATGAGGTATCTTCAATATTTACAGAGTAGTGAATTATCACAGCATACCTGATTTTTTTTCATTTCTTTTAAACTATCCTTTTATGCACAACTGTTCCAAAGTTGTAGGCATAAAATAATGGCAAATACAGAATTTAGCATTCATATATACAGATCTTACATGACTGATAGCCGTTTAATGCCTGTGCTTCAAATTTTATGGATGAATATGCTAAAACAAAAATACTGGAAGCTTTAGTGTTCGTACACAACTACAGTAGTACTGGTATTTGCTAACATTCTTTTTGTCGTCCCATGATTTGTTCCAGTTAAAACTAGCTTTAGCAGCCCCTGTTTTATCAGCCGGCCTTCTCTGTCAAGAGCTGCTTCACCTCACCCCTCCTCTCCCAAACCCCGGCAGGGCCTCAGGCTTCATGATTTTAATGCTTTTATTCAGACTTGCCATATCCCTTTCTCACTGTGCTACCTTAGTTATTACACTGCTCCTCCGGATGGTAAATCCTCAGATTTGGGTTTCTCCACTTTGATTGCTTGCAGATGCCAGCCATTGCAGTTCCATTATATTTGCGGTATTTCAGAATGAAAAGAACAAATAGCTTTGCGAGACCTCTCTGCTGTCTACTTAAAAGCTTTAGGGGGTCAAATTTACAAAATATGCTAAAATCTTAAAGCTGAATTATGAGTTATAAGAATTTCCCAAGATACATGTGTTTTTGACCATTGTTCTAGCAAAGCCAAAAATGTTAGCTTTCCCAGTGTTCTGTGTATGAGGAGGAACAAGATAGGACAGTCTTGTATAAAAGTGAATATGAGAGAAAAGCTACTTTGACCTGTGAGTGACTTAGGAGATATTAAAATTGAATCGAAGACAAAAACAGAAAGGAACATGCATGAGGTTGTTTGCCTCAGGAAAGCCATTCTTCAGTAATTTTATTGAGTATTAATGTAACTGAATGCTGGCCTGCAAGCACAGATGTGATTGTTCTGTTATAGGGATGTAGCCTCTTAGAGTGATCCTCCCAGCCTGGGTCAACAGATTAACACTTGGTCTTGTGATAACATGCTAAAAATAGTAGTCTTGGGCTCTCAAGATTAGGGCGTTGGGTGGTCCAGCCTGAGCCACAACACTCACACTGCTATTTTTAGCCCCACTAGCACAAGTCTGTAGTTCTGGGTTGGGAAGCTTGCTCCTAGTTGCAGTGTAGACATACCCTTTGAGACCAGGAATTTTTGGGAGGTGTTGTCTTCAGATGGAACACGTGGAAGAGCGGTCTGATGACTGTCTCTTGTGATTGTCTTCTGGAGGCTATATAAAGAATGCTCTTGACACAGTCTGGTGGAGGGATCAGGGATGAGCCAAGACCTGGAGCAGAGGTTCTTCACAGAAGCCAGGCAGAAGACCTGGGAAAACAACCTGTGAGGTCAGTTAGGAAGTATCTGTAAGGACTGGTGAACAGGCATGGAAAAAGTAGTAGTTGGTTGTTTCACTTACTAGGGTTTGAGAGTCCAGGGAAAAGAGGGAGGGACCAAGCTTCCCAGTAGCATTGCTGCAAAGGATTAACTGCAGTCTTTAGAAGAAGGGCTAGAGAGAACCCTGTGCCATGGCTGAAGGAACCACTAGACCTAGGGATAGGACCAATGCCCAGAATGGTTTCTTCTGCTGCCTCTAGAAGAGGACTGCAGAGACCCTTGTTGCAGTGCTGTATGTGCAGACAGGCCCTAGGAGGGGCAAAGTGAAACACTGTAGCCCAAGGTGGGCAGAGGGACTGCTGCTCTTTAGATCTTTTGCCTAAATTGTATGTTTGAAGAATGAAACTGTGCCCAGAGAGAGACTTGAGAAGGTTGGGAAATCCATCCTGAGTGACGGAAAAATGAGGCAGGGGCTAGCCTGAAGACAGACCAGTATGGCAGTGCTGCTGCACTGTATGGCTTTAGAATGGCGGATGGTCTCTTGATATTAATTGGTCTAAATGGAAGCCAAAGGAAGTGGAAGGTTAAACATCTTTCCTACTGCACCAGCTTTGAAGAGAGAAGTTTTTGGTAATCTCTGGGATTGGAGCAGCTTGTTCCTAAAGTCAACTTTGTGACTTTCTTTTAGATGATGGCTCTGAAAGTTTAGATTTTGTGAATGAAAAAGAAACCATGCAAAGATATTTGAAGCCACAATACACAAAAATGTGTCAATAATTCAGCCTGACTGATAACTCCACCTGTAACCAAAGTCACTAGCAATTTTTTATAGTCCTGTAGCATAAGCCATCCTGAACATATAATCAGTTCCACTGCACAGATGGAGTTGCTGCTTTTCACCACACTCTCTCCCTACCTCTGTGAGCAGAATCTTTAAAAATCAATTCAATCAATCTAAAATACTGGAGACCATTACACCACAATTCTTGCATTTCAGTTCACTGCTAGGAAAAAAGAGCTATTTACAGTGCAATATTAAAGGTTTGTCAGCATTTCCATTAAAGCATTTATTTTCTGAAGTTTATAATTGGGCTGTAAAAAGGTTCTTCTGGCTGAGACTTTTTACCATTTTTATTTATTTTTGAAGATATTTGGTTCCGTTATTTTCAAATTTACACTTTAACTGAAAACCAAAAATAAAAATATTTCTAGGTTTTGGAGGTTTTTTGAGTTTCTGTGCTTTGTATTTTAAAATGTAGGGCTTGATCGAGGAACCTTTCCACCGATTTCAACAAGAGTGGGCTTAGGGACTTTAGCTGGCCTGTCATTCATCTGTAGTATGAAATAATACATCCGATGTATAAAACCACACAAGATGCCAGGTGGTTTTATAATTTAGAGAAAGTGGCTATTCTGTATATCTGCTCTTGTCCCAATAAAAAATGTTGCTAAAGGTTTTGAATACAGATTTAACAAGTACTGAATGCTCATTAGATATATTCACTCATTACGACTATAACAGCTCCAAAACATGAGCGAATGGTCCTATTGTATGGTCCAAAGAGTGGAGAACATAAATATACTTGGAGATGATACTCCACCACAACTGTGAAAGAGTGATTAAGGTCTAGCTCTTCAGCAATAGTCAAGTCCCTTAGTATATAGCGATCATGCAATGATGTCTATGTGGGTCACACAAATATCCTGATACAATGAGCCTCGTAAGCTCTCATTGTCAGGAGGTCTTTCACATGCTTACACTGAGCCCAGAGGTGAAACTCCCATTGCTACCCCTAAAGAAAATATGTCCTTTTCACACTTTCACTCAGATTTTTATTTATTTTGATTTGTGTGTTTTTAATCTGCTTTCTTATCGTTGTTAGATAAATATAATCTAAACCAGGGTTCTCACAACAATTTTTTTGGTGACCTCAGAGTGTGGCTACCAACTCTTGCTCTGACAATTTTTCCTAAAATACTTACTTAATTTTAGGATAAACACATAAATATGCACATATACATGTCCAAATCATTGTAATTTATTTATGTCGGGTTTTTTTGAAGACTCCATAATAAAAGTAATGTACAGTTGTCTCTATTCTTTACTGGACTTAAACAGAATAGAAACACAAATAAGGTGCTTTGCATGTTTTCCTTTTTTTGGTTGATTTTTTTTTTAGATCTGCTACTGTGAAAAGTGATATTTGTTAATATCACTTTTCATAGTAGACTTAGTCAGCCCCAGCAAGCTTGGGGACAAATTAACCCCTAAGTGGGGAGGGAGGCAGGGAGGGCCAGGGGTCCTGTGGTGGGTGAGCCAAGGGCTGGAACTTGAAGCCCTGTGGCTGGAGGATGGAGTCCACTGCCACATGGCCAAAGCTGCCCAACACCCCAGGGCCGAAGTCCAACCCCACCACCTCCAGGAAGGTGGGGAGTTCACACTGGTCACCTGTCTCCTTCTGGAACCACAAACCGTAGGAGCAAGGACCACCTGCTGGTGGTTCTAGGGTGGGGTGGCTGCTTTGCCCCTCCCCCCATCACCACCCTGTGGTCATAAGAAAAGCCCTTGGTGGCCACATTTGAGAAACACTGATCTAAACCACATGCACACAGGCATAAATAGGAATGTCAGTGCACCAATCTGCATGTAAACATCATTTAAGAACATTATTTAATCATGTACAAACACACAAAAGATACGGCCTTTGCCCTGAAGAACTTACAATCTACGTGTAAGACGAGGCAACACTTACAATCTTAGTGTAAATCAATTCAACGGGTATATATAACAGATGGGCAGAGCACAAGAAAACAATGGGACAATACTAAACACCACACCAGTACCCAAATCCAAAACAAATAATTTTTAAAATGCAGATGATTCTCATTGGCTCTCCTGGAACAAATCCACAAAATCTGAGGGCTTCTGAATTCTAGGACATGTTCCGGTGAGAAACCCTGCAGAACAAGTGAATGATTAGATGCAGAAAAATCTTAATGCAATGGGATAGCAGGGGAATATAAACCTTGCATACAATAACAAGATGAGCATTTTAATGAAAGAAAATACCTTCTCCTAGATTCCACAGGTAAGGAAGAATTGTAAACATACTAATAAGGTTTTTGCATTCTGCTACTCTGAAATATATCAAATATGGATCACAATTAATGTTTAGACAGAATTGTAAGGATGGCTCACACCCTGTATCCTTAAAAGGGGATTGAGCTATTGTAGCATCAGGTTGACGCTTCCAAGACTGCCTCACCATGACCTCAGTGGACTTCCACAAAAATGGGAAAGTGGCTATGAGGCAGTAGCTAGATTTTCAGGATCAAGAGATGGTATCTTGAACACTGACCCAAAAATGGCAACTTTAAGCATTAGACATTTGGCCCCCTCTGAAACCTAGGGAAATTCTGACAGTTTAATCCACAAACATAATAAGTCTGTGAGGGCAAGAGAAAAACATCTCTGTGACTTTCAAAGTAAAAGATGAGTCTAGCAGGATAGAACAGTACAAAACTTCATTCCAGTAGATTTTATTGTTACTGTAAACACAGGGTGGATATTTAAGGGAAAAAGAATATTCTCAGTCCTAAAAATACTAAGTTGTCATCAGCTTTAGACTTTTTTCCTCTAAGAGTTGTTCATTTTTTGCAAAAGAACTAGATAGGGTGCTGTCTTATTTGACTCTGTCAGGGAATGCTACCTGTAGCCACTCGTTTTGAAGGGAAATTAGGATAGTTTATCAGAAACATCTTCACAGTCCATTGGAAAAGAAAAACCCAGACTGCCCTACTTCCATCCCCTCAGGAAACTCTGTCAACCTGACATTCTTTCATCTGAGTTACTCTCAAGGTCATAAATGTAATTTTTCAAACCTTGCAGCCCTTAGTATTCTCATAGATAATTGCATGAGGCCCATGAGTCATTATCTCCAAGTCCTCAATTTTCTTTTTGGCTTCCTACAATTGATCTCCGATTGTCCACTAATATTTTTCGCATTTTTTTACAATAAATTAAATAGTACTTCCTGTGCTGGCTCTGGACTTAATAAAAACCAAACATGCAGCATCAGGACTTTAAAATAACACATTTTAATACAAAGATGTGAGATGTCTTTTGAAATCTGTGCTGGATGTTTGTTTCCTGCTGGGCTTCATTTCAGAATGTGGTGCTAACATAAAACCAAGGGAAAAAATGTTTGCTCTTTCATCTGTGTGCCACATCCCACCAATTCCCATCCAAAATCACAAACAGTTCCCTTTCTGTAAATGTATGAAAGCCTGTTGGATATATGAGCCATCCAAAGCCTTTAAAAAAATGTTTCTGAGCCCTGCTTTGAAGTCTGGGCTTCAGCTCCTGATCAGCTTTAGTTTGAGAGAGCTGTAAGTGTTTGTTGGATCTGGTTTCATTTGGTTTAATATTGGTGAAACTTCTCCTTTTTCCTAAATAAATTTCTATCACACTCAGTCTGAAATTCAAGTTTTTAATCAATAAAATAAAACAAGCAGAAACATAGCAGCTAGAAGGGGTGGCCATCATTATGAGATTGGATTCACATCTAATTTGAATACCTAAAATAGAAATACCGTCAAATGATTTGTGTGAAACCTAACACAGGTTTTATGTAAATCAACTCTGTTCAGTTTAGGGTGTATTTCAAAGAATTCTGTCTGTTATGCTCTCACTCTCCAAAACGATTACTATGTCTTGCTCTGCATATACATCTCTACTCTGTTATAATGCCACCCAATATAACACGAATTCGGATATAATGCGGTAAAGCAGTGCTCCGGCAGATCAAATCAAGTTTGATATAATGAGGTTTCACCTATAACACAGTAAGATTTTTTTGGCTGCCGAGGACAGCATTATATCAAGGAAGAGGTGTAGTTGTGTTATTGAAAGTTACATTTGCTGGAGCAGATGCAGAGGAAAGTTTCTCTGAGAGTGTTTTGATCAGTTGCTGTACTAGAATATAGTGGAACAGGAAAAATTCTGTTAAACAACAAATGAAGATATGGGCTAAAAAAAAAATACTAGATTACAGTGGCGCAGCACCTTCCAAACTTGCTTTATTGATATTCATACTGATCCATTATATTCACTGTTCATGTGCACATGTGATTTCTCATTATGACACTAAGTCTGCATGCAGGCAACATTCACTCATCCAACAAATGAGGTAGAAAGATAAGCATTTTAAAGGCATAGCTTTCCAGAAAAGCAGCTATGCAAGAACCTATTCTCTCTCCCTCTCATCAAAGCAGTAAATTGTAGCAGGTATGAATTATCATGTTGAGTTACCATTAGTCTGTTATCACCCGTAGAAGAGCTTGTAGTTGATCAGCTTTACAATCATCAGTAGGATGAAGTCTGAGGAGGGTGTCAGGGAGATACACAGGACAGCTTAAAACCACACAAGCAATGTTTATTTAGAAAAAGAAGTAGTTTAAAAAAAAACAAAACAAGAAACCCACAACAACCTGTAATTTGTTACTGTGGTGAACCTGGTTTTTGTTAAACCAAAATATTCTTTTCAGTTGTCTGCACAGGAGGATATGCTAGAAAGCAGATTTTAGTGTTAGGGTAAAATTTTCAAAAGTGCCTACATGACTTTCAATGAGTCTTTAGAGCCTAGATCATTTTCAAAAATGGGGTTTGGGCTCCTAAATCACTGAGGTGGTGTTGAAAACGTTATCCTAAAACTTTCCTCATTGTGATGGTGCAAATTTTTAGGGTGACATTCTGGTATAATTCCGAAAATGGGAACAATGGGTGATGTTGTCAGCTACACAGGTGGGTATCTTCAGCTGTGTTCCAGGGTAGGAAATGAGGGATATAGGTATAGGGAAAGCAAGAGATTGGAATTAAATATATAAAATCAAATAATATAAAAATCTTAAAGTTAACTTACTTGGATCCTAGCTTTTGTTCATAAGGATTTCCACAATATGTAACCTGCAAATACAGTTGCATAGATAATGATGGGGAAAAAATTTAAAATATCTGAAAATAATACAAGAAGAATTTCAAGTAGTGATATGTAAACAGTACGTAAGATACAGAAGAACAACTGCTGGCAACTTCATTTTGGCCTTGTTTGATTTTATATCAAAGACTTAAATGCATTTGTCCCACTCCTGACTTCGATAAGAGCTGTAGAGGAAATGTGGAATAGGCTCCTAAAATAGAATAGAAGTGCTGTGACAACAGGTATAGATAGACAACAGTGTTGTAAACATCTAATTTTTTTTAAATTGTGCCTACTGTAGGGTAACTAAAACTACATGCTAATTGATTCACTTATAACCTACATTATGGCTGGTAAATAGGATCCAGGTAGAGTTGAAACATGTAGCACACATTGCGTGACTATTTCTGGATTAGGACTGTGCAAATAAGTTTTTCAGTTTTTAGTCATGTACCCTCTTAGGCACGTGAGTTAAGCTCATGTTTCCTCAGTAGTACAATATTTAGTTCATTCCACTGAATTTATATGAAATTGTTTTACAGTTCATGTGTGTAAATTGTCCCTGTAGCCTCATGATTCTCCATGGTTGGTTAGATGTAGCTTTGTGTTTGATTGGTACCCAAATTGATAGAATTAAGTGAGGAAGTCTGTAGCATGAATGCTGACCCTCTTGCATGCATGGCGGGTAAAATGCATTGAGGAACACAGATCTTCATAGACTTTCAAGAAAATCTCACAGCAAGACCAGCTCATGTGAAGAGTACAATTTTCAGCACTGTTGTTAAGGTCAGAGCTCCTGTTATGATGAGCAAGGACTCAGCATGCCAGAAGACAGAGGTTACTTTTGAGGGCTTCTGCTCTATGGCAGATGGGGAAGCTGGAAGAAGGATGTAGGGGTAACTTTACTCTGTGAACTTAATCCATCCTCTCAGAAGAGCTCTTCTGGGGAGCGGGGGTGTTCTGACGTTTGTGAGTGTGTTACCTGACAACAACATTGTTCCTCTCCTCCCACAGTGTTTTGCTGGAAGCATTAGTGCAACAGAATCTGAACTTTAGTGCAGACAAATGGGGCATTGAACATACTTTTCCTCAAAAAAAAAAAAAATCCATCAGTGAAAAGGGACAACCGCGGAGGTAAAAAACTGTATTGTAGCCTGCTGTAACTGACTACGTCCTTTTGGTAATACATATATGAAATACATATGTAGTGATACACACACACACACACACACACACATTTTACCTGTGCTTGTCTGTAATTTACAGTTGCGTTTCAACAAGATGATGTTACATACATTGAAATATGAGACTTGAGCTAGGGGTATGGACTTGGGCCACCCCCCGTGACATAAGTTGCACTGACTGAAACGCCAGTGTGGGCAGATTTGCCTGCCAACGTAGCTACGGCTGCTCGTTAAGTTGACAGGAGAGCTCTCTCATCAGCTTAGAGCAGTCACGCTAGAGTGTGTAGCACCTCGGCTGCACTGACGGAGCTGCGCCGCTGTAAGCTCTCTAGTGTAGCCATAGCTGTTGAGTTTCCAGGCGGCATGGTGTCTCTGATATCTGAAAATGAGGTGATCTCTAGGAAGTGAGCAAATTTTTTGGTAGTAAGATAATGAAGAATGTGTGACTCCTTTGCTGCCCTGTACAAGCAGTACAAATCAGAAAAGTTTCTTTTTACCTATCACTATTGAGGCCAGTCTTCTTAACTACCCCTTTATTTGATTGAGCTCCTCCTTTCCTTTCCTGCTTTAATTTGACATTTAATTTGCTCTGAATTTTGGCCTTCCAGCATCAGAAAAACATGTGCAGCATTAAGTAAATAACTTATTAACATCAATTTGAATCTATGGCTTTCAGCAACTTTGGTCCATTTAAAAAAAAAAAAAGTGTTCCTGATTTTAATCTTTCTCTGCAAATATTTGAGGTATGGTTTTAGGTTGATGAACTGAGGAGTTCAGATTCATGGCCAAATCTTTAAGAAAGACCCATACAAATAATTCTAGATAAATGATTTAATGATTGGTCTTTATGCTAAAAAATAAAGATTAGCCGACTGTTTTGATACCTTTTGATTTCTAGAACTAAGTAGAAATGAACACAGGGCACCACAGAGTTAACAATAAAAAGAAATGAAGTGCATTGATTTTGAGCCCCTTTTTCATGTGTTTTATTGGTCTTTTTTTGAAGCTTTTACTGAATCCTTTTAAAATGAAGAAATTGGTGTGGATATTTTATTTTAGGATTATCTGCTTAAATGTAACTTTAAATGTGCGTGTTTTCATTGTAATACATTTACATTTCCTGGATGTCCAAAGCATGGCTTCATCCCTCCCATTTGGGCTTTTTCACAGAGGTAAAAAAAGACAGAATGATAGTCTCAGAAAAGATGTGATAAACCTATAAAACATGAACTAACTGTAGAAGAATCAAAGCACTTTGCTGCTGATCTATTTAAAATGCAGCACGCTAATGATAAAAAAAAAACAACAACCCATACCCACCAACAGCTCATTGTTCAATTGGTATGAGTCAGATGAGTTAATATTTTGGTTCAGTGTCATTAAACATTTTCCTTAAATGGGGATGTGGTTTGGAATGGCTGGTTATAAATATGCAGATGTACTTAAACCAAATAACTGTCAAGCATTTGCATATTAATGAACTGTTACTGTGCTTTGCAGCGGATTGTGAGCAAATACTGCAAAGACTGGATTTATTTTGAGGATGCTGCTATATAATCCAGATCGAAGATACAGCTGATATTGACTGGCATGGACCTTATTCATTATTGACACTTATTTTCTTTCATTCTACCACACTGACAGTAAAAGTAAGTTTTTGCTGTCTCTAAACATTCTGGCTTTTTAGCCAAAGTAAGTTAACCTACGAACACAAATGAATATTCTTCTTTCTCAGATAGATAGCAGAACTCATAAGGGAATAATTACAAATCTAATTCAGCTCTTTTAATGATATCAATGGAACAGCTCTAATAGTCAAAACCTTGCATGATTTTATAGCCTTTTTAAAAAAACACCTCTAAGCTTGTGGATCTAAAAAAGATGGGGGGAGGGCTTGTTTGAAGTTCATGGGGAATTATTACAATATTATTTAACTGTATGTGATTTTATTTGTCTGTTCTCCCAAATGTACTTAGTCTGTAGGTATGCGTGTGAGTATGCGCGTGTGCTGGATGAGATGAGGATGAAAGTACTGGTATCTTTCTGTCTGTGTGGGAATTGTCTCTAAAGATGATGAAAACATGCCAAATATCTGTCACCCATGTATATGTTGACCTGAAGATTCTGCAGTGAGGCTTTACCTGGTGATCCTGATGTTAGCTAATTGGTTGTATTACGAAAGGGTTAGCTTGTATCAACATGAATTTTATCTTGGTGAACATGGATGGGCTTTGTGCATGGGAGAGTTGCATAATTTAAATATTTTTTTATTTGTGAATGCTTTGTAACTTCACTTTTGGAAAGGGAATGAGGTGTATAACTCTACTTCATGTAATCAAACAATTGAGGTGCTAGCGTGAAGTACTGTTTGCAACTCTGAAGTTGCACAGACACTCTTGTCATCTTTTCCACCTTTCCTATACCCAGGATTCAATTATATTTAATGGCATGTATGACTGCAATTTTTAAGAATGGCAAGGAAAATAAAACAAAAGGCAAATATGATAAAAATCTAGGACAGGCTTCTGCATTTGTTGCTATCTAAGCTTTATGTATATTTCAATTATTTGAATAACTGAGGTATTGCTACTATACTTGAAAAATAAGAGCAGGGATCGGCAACTTTTGGCATGCGGCCTGCCAGGGTGCTTACCCTGGCGGGCTGGGCTGGTTTCTTTACCTGCCGCATCCACATGTTCAGCAGATCGGAGCTCCCTCTGGCCACAGTTTGCTGCTCCAGGCCAATGGGGGTGGCTGAAAGCTGCGGCCAGCATATCCCTTGTACCACGCTGCTTCCCGCAGCCTCCATTGGCCTGGAGCGGTGAACTGCGGCCAGAGGGAGCCGTGATCTGCTGAACCTGTGGATGCGGCAGATAAAGAAACTGGCCTGGCCCGCCAGGGTGCTTACTCTGGTGGGCCACGTGCCAAAGGTTGCCGATCCCTGAATTAGAGTGTTCTGGAATTATGCACGCATTGGGGGAAAGTATAGTAAGTGACTCAAGGTTGATGGATAAAGGTATTTGAACAGCCTCTTTCAGAATTTTTCTCATGATGACCATCTTGGATTGTTAAACAAATATTAGGTGGATGGTGTTTTTTCCCCAGTTGGCACAAAATTTTAAATAACATCCTTGTTGTTTGCTTGAACATTTAAACTCTCATCCTGACAGAAATGTGAATGTTAATGTGTAATAATACCCTAAATTCATAAGATACTGTTTATAGATTATGACCCTTTCTCAAAAGAGACAACCATTGAACCACTGATTGTTCTCAATATGTGAATGGATATCCAGTGTAACTGCACAGTCATGGACTCAGTAGCTAATTGCTGTCTTGGAAATTTATAACCAAATTCTTGGCTATGGTTGACTTGCACGCAGCATGAGGCAGTGTGGGAGAAGGCAAAGGAATGGTTGGTTCTTTTGCACTGAGGTAGAACAGACTGAGGACTAGTCTGATTTATGCCATCTGTAAATGGCTACAGGGGGTTGAAAATGCAGCTGAGAATTGGCCCAGCTCAGGTGTGTCCTTAATCCGTTTTCCCTGCTGCACTGACAGCAAAGGGGGAGAATGGTGTAAGAATGGCTGGGATGATTTTTCCTGGGCTGGCTTAGCCCAGCTTTACGCCCAGGTTCTGTTGGTAGTGTAGGACAAAATGGCTTCTCCACACTGGGGATCCGGCTCTGATACTGTATATGAGGAAAGGAAAGAGGGCAACTATTAGGGACAATGTCTCAAATCTTCTTTATTTTTAGATTTAACTACATATTCTAAATTTAAATCATGTTCAGACCTCAGACTGGTTGTTCACACTGTCATCTAGATATCCTGGCTCATTGTCAATAGTGGAGTTCTGCAAGGAAGCAGGCTCTTGCTCAAGTGCTGGCTACCAACTGCCTTTCTGATCCTGTTTCCGTAGAAGTGGGGCATTGGATCACTAAAAGTAATGCATATGGGGGGGCAGGGCGCGGAAGCAGACACAGAGGTATGCTACTTTGGTGATTGAAAGCAGTCAGCCTTTAGCCTTATGCCATATACTTCACCCAAGTCATGCATGTTTCCACTACACCTTGTTATTGCTTGCAAAGGGCTAAAGGGTGCCATTAAAATACAGACCATGGTAGGCATGGTGCAAATGGTGGGAGATGCTTTCTGCCCTTCCTGGAGTGGTTAGCACCAATATAAGATATTAGTCTGATGTTGTTTCTGTGCTCCCTGAGTGCAAGGACAGCCATTGCTTCTGGCATATACACAGGGTTGACGAGGCGAGAGCAGGCACCATGCAGGACAGGGCCCAAGCCAGTGGGCTTGTCTATATTCAGAAAATGACCTGCTAACAATAGGCAAAGGAACAGCTGAGCAGGTATTGAATGCAGTTTAGCTTACTGTAGGGAAAGAAAAATTATGTTCAGCATACTTTCAGAATCCAAGGTTAAAGCCTGTTCAGCAGTTGGTCATTTTTCTAGTGTAAGACCAGGCCTAAGTTTGGAGCTCTGACATCTATTACTGCTTACTAAACCTTACTGTTGATGTTTCTACGCATGTTGTGTTTAACACACTGCCAGCAGGACTGTACTAGAACTGGTGAATTTATTTGCTCCAGGTATAAGCTAAACCGTCCTATTTATTTTTCATTAAAAAATGCAAGTTTGGAAGATAGTTACAATAAGAAAACTCCATGCCTAGCCATCTTTTTTGTTTTATATATCCCCAGATGCTATTGTGTGCTATAGTTTAATTAAATGATGACTAGAAAGGAATGTACACTTCCAGGTAGATGTGTGAAAACACATTTTACATCTGACAAAATGAACATCATGTTATGTCTATCAAACAGAGAAGCAAGAATGAAATCCTGAAGTGCCAGACGAAGCCATTCCTTTGCCCTCCAAGTCTTATTAGGATGTCCCTCCAGGGCTTAGTTTCTGTTTCCTTGCATAAAACTCCCCTTCACGCTCTCCTGATCCTGAAGCCATGGTATGCAGGCTAGTCCTCCAACGTATATTAGAGAGCCTTTCATTGTCTTTAATTTTTGTTGGCTGAAAATAAGTCCCAATGGGCCAAAACTGCAGCCAGGTATTGGCATGGCTTGCAAGTACTTGGCCATGCCTCCTTTCCTTGTGGGTAAACATAAGGGAAAGGGGAGTGTCAAAGAAGCCTCTACGCTAATTCTACACCACCGCAGGATTTCCCCTTGCCCTGGGAGATCTCTTCAGGGCCATATATCCAGGCTCTGTCGGCAGAATCTGCCAGCAGTGTAGTACACAAGGCTGCACTACACCGGAGGATCTGGTCTTTGATATTTGGAGAGGGCAGAATGAAGAGAGGATGGTAGTGGCAAATGAGGTGGGCATTAGAGATAATGTGACAGAATGCACACACATCTGTAGACTAAACTCAAAGGCCCGTGTAGCAACTCGCTCTCTCTCTCTCTCTCTCTTTTTTAATTTCAGAATATTATTCTAATTCATTTTTCAGTCAGCAAATTTACTGCTAAAGCCCCCAAAAGTGGATTTTTCATTGAACTTCCTGGACAGTAAGAAAATAGGTACTTGTTACTGTGAAAGTCCTGAAAATATCAGTGTTTTTGTCTTTTTTTTGAGAATTTTTTAACTAAGGAAAACATGTGTGACTTGTAGAATAACACTTCGTAGAAAATTAAGCCTCTGTACATACTTCAATTCATCTCTGCACTTGCCAGCTCCCCTGCTCTAGCTTTGTTTAGAGTAATGCCTTGAAAATGTCTTCTATAGCCGGAGCTCTTCTCCAGTGTAGCCAGAGAAGAATGCATTGATTTTTAATGTGTAGTTTGGAAAAATCTTTTCTTGTCTGTTACTGCTGATTGTCCATTATATTAATGTCCCTTAACTACAGGAAAATGTGTCTATACTTCAAAAACTGGCTTTGTGTCAAAAGCTGGAATAATCTTCCCCTCTCCCCACTATTATGCTGATGCTTCTTGGCAATTCTGAACAGAATAGGAAGTTAATACAAACCAAGAATTAGTTTTTAACTAATGTTTACACAATTTCATAATGTAAACAGTGATTTTTTTTTTTACATCAAAGAACTATTTTATGTAACACCTATACCTGCCCATCCTTTCCCTCACACACTAAATAGCATTGAGGGAGATGATGGTTCTTGTTGCTGCTCTCGAATGGTTCAAACAACTGTCATAGTGAATGAGTCATTAAATAATAAATAACTGGGAGAATTAGAAACATTTCAGTAGCATGCCAGAAAGTGATCTCACCCTTCACCACCAGTTATTAAGGGAGTACAGCAGCCTTGAGGTCAAGCTGGATTCCTTCATTGCTCCAGGGAATACAGATATCAAGAAGTGGTGAGGAACACTTTTTTCCATTACAGCCTGGCTAAGAGACTGCTTCCTCCTCTTCTCTGACAAGCATCTTGCCACTGTGAGATGTCACTTCCAAGCTAGTTATCATTTCCGGGAATTGTCACTTTCACGTTAGTTCATTGGTACTCTGTGCAGAAATAAACACCATGTGAAGCCACTACAGGTTGTCTGCTGAGCAGAATTGGCTGGCATGAGCTCACCACATATGGGTGCTTTGCAAACTCCATTGGCTGTTCGTTCATATCTGAGGGTACGTCTACACTGCACGATTATTTTGAATTAGCTTAAACCGATATTACAAAACAGATCTAATAAAATCGGTTTAGCGCGTCCACAGTGGGATCCCGAAATCGATTGTTTGCGTCCATGGTCCAAAGCTACCATCGATTTCAGGAGCGGTGCACTGTGGGTAGCTGTTCCTCAGCTATCCCATAGTTCCCACTTCCGTGTTGAGAGCACAGTGCCTGATGGGGCAGAAAACACTGCCCCGGGTGGTGCTGGGTACAGCCTCACCCCTCCCTTTGTGAAGGCAGCAGACAACCCTTTGGCGCCTTTTTCGCGGAGTGCATTGAGCAAACGCCATAGCACAGCAATCTTTCCCTTTTTTTTTTCACGTGGTGGTGGGGGGAAATAAACTGAGGAGCTGTTCCCTGAACCACGCCAGACACTGTGTTTGAACCTACAGACATTGGGAGCTCAGCCAAGAATGCAAATAATTTTCAGAGACTGCTGTGGACTGTGGGATAGCTGGAGTCCTCAGTACCCCCTCCCTCCCTTCATGAGCGTCCATTTGAGTCTCTGGCTTCCCGTTACGCTTGTCACACAGCGCTGTGTATCCTGGAGTTTTTTATTCAAACGCTTTGGCATTTCATGTTCTGTAACGGAGCTGGATACAACAGATTTGTCTCCCCATACAGCGATCAGACCTAGTATCTCCCGTACGGTCTATGCTGGAGCTCTTTTTCGATTTCAAACTGCATCGCCAGCCGTGCTGATCAGAGCTCCACGCTGGGCAAGCAGGAAATGTAATTCAAAAGTTCGCGGGGCTTTTCCTGTTTACCTGCCCGCTGCATCCGAGTTCAGATTGCTGTCCAGAGCGGTCAGTGCTGCACTCTGGGATGCCGCCCGGAGGCCAATAACGTCGATTTCCGTCCACATGAACCCTAATCCGAGTTATCACTATCGAATTTAGCGCTACTCCTCTCGTTTGGGAGGAGTTCCGAAATCGATTTAAGGAGCCGTTTAACTAGATATTAATGACGATGTCGTGTGAACGGATACAGCGTTAAATCAGTATATCGGCCATTAAACCGATTTAAAGTCGCAGTGTAGACCTGGCCTGAGTCGGTCCGAATTTACAAGACCTTTGATTAGGACTGGGCATCTCAGAGACTGCCTATCCCTCCATCACCTGCCAGGGCATCTAGTCTCTAGGTGTGCTGCAACTAGTCTAGGCCCTAGATCAGACTCATGAGCTCAAGTGGGCTGCCATTCTCAGTGGCAGGACTCCAGATATGGAACACTTAATCAGTGTAGATTAAATTGATTCAGCGTTTGCCTGTGTTCAGGTCTAAATACAAGACCTGTTGCAAAGGCCTGACAGCACCATCTCTCCCTCACCGGAGAACCAGTTTCAGGTGAGAAGATTAAGATGGGAATAACAGGCAAACACCAAGGAAGATGAGGAAGTAGAAATACAAATGGGAATGGGGAGGGTGGAGAGAAGAGATCTGCTTTTGAACAAACTCAATTTGCCATTAACAGTTATCCAACATTTAAGTGTGATGGTGACAGGAGCCCTTGAAACACCTGATATAAATTATATTTGCATAAGTGTTGTTCTTTCACTCTTGCTTGGGAAGACTAACACAGGAGTATTCTGACTTTTGTTTTTTACAATGATATTTCTAAGGTCTTTAGGCCCTAAATTCTCTTACTGCTTGTTGCTCACCTAGGCTCACATTCAGTTAAAAAAAAAAAAAAAAAAAAAAGCAGAATGGTGTGGATGCATTGCAGGGCAACTCATATTGCTAAGCATTCATATTTGGTTGGCTACTTTATGAGGAAAATATTGAACACATGTTCTGGTGCTGTTTGAAGGCGCTGTGAGAGGCAGAAGTTGATTGAAAGCTCTCAGTTCTGCTAAAGTGGGTGGCCTAAGTACTGGAATTGAACAGCTGCTATAAACCTGCTGAACTTCGTCATTTGTAAGTTATTTTGTATGCCATCTGGAACAAGAATGGTGCCACAGTTAATGGAAGCTATTCCTGAGGCTCACATCCAGTGAGTACATTTAAAAAAAAAAATTAAAATTATTCTCAACTTTTAAAAGGCTTCTTTGCCTCAATGGCTTAAAGGCAGTTTCTAAGAATGTAGGTTTTTTAATATCAGGAGGTAGCCAGGTTAGTCTGTATGCACAAAAACAACAAGGAGTCTGGTGTCACCTTAAAGACTAACAGATTTATTTGGGCATAAGCTTTTGTGGGTAAAAAACCTCACTTCTTCTCCATGCATCTGAAGTGAGGTTTTTTACCCACAAAAGCTTATGCCCAAATAAATCTGTTAGTCTTTAAGGTGCCACTAGACTACTTGTGTGGTTTTTTTTTTTTTTTGGTTTTTTTTTTTAGTATTTACTGAAATGCTTTGCCTGCTTTTTCTGTGCTTGCAAATATTTTGTCTAATTTATTTCTGGGTCCATCCACCATCAAGTCCTTAAAAGCATCAATGAGGCTTCCTGCTTGATTGCACTGGGAGAGAGGATTACTTTTGTGAGTGGATCTACCCTTCACCAAGCAGCAGGGGGATGCTGTTGCCTCATAGTATCATTTCCCTTGGAGAACCCTTTGTAGGAGGAGGAGCCAGGAGAGTAGAGAGAGAGAATAGACCACACACTGTGGTACTGTCCTTTCTAACCCAGTGGATATTTGAGTGAGAGTAATGTCAAACCTCCTTTCTGAATCTTCTCTGAAGCTACAAGGGCCCCAACCAGTGAAACACAGGAAGGGAGATCAGCAAAAGAGAGTGGAAGTGGAAGCCATTCATGTAGGCAGCCTCTGCAGAGCTAGTAGTCTCATCTCTTTGGATCCAGAGGATTGTGAGGCTTTGTAGCTTGAAAACTAGGAAGAGCGGCTGCCTCACCCTTCAGCCTCACAGTTTTCTTGCTTCTTTTGGACCTTTATGAAAGGTTTCTCTGTAAGCAAGCGTGATCCAAGTATCACTCTGGCTATCATATTTTTCCTTTGTAAACAATTAGGAACATAAACTAAATGGTCAAGCATTATTGCTATTTGACTTATATTTGGTTGGGAAATAAGGACATCTCACTTATTTGTTTTCAGTGAGAAGGCTCGAAGCAGTGTTTCTGGTCATGTAATGTGTGTGGAGAATAGTCAAGAAACTTCCCGTGGGAGAGGTTATTAATGGCAAATTTTAGTTATTTTGGCACATTGGGGGAATGACCCATTAGTGTGCTGGCAGTATTTAAGTTAAGTGCATTGCAGCAACACCAATACTTCTTACAGAGGGACAGGTGGTGCAGGCAGATGGAATTAACTGAATTGTAGTTATTGATAGGGTAGTGCCAATGATGGCTGCTGATCATCATACGGAAGTGGTTTTTGTCATAATCCGTTGCTCAGTCCTTGTTAGAAGGGCACTTCTTTGCGCTCATTGTTGAAGTAGGTAGAGGACTGATCTGATTGTTAAACTGAAACAGTTGGCTATCTCTAGTAACCACTAATAAAGAGGGCTTTATGGTCTATTGCTTTGTAATGTTGAAGAGACAGCTCTCAGATACCACTCTGTACCTCTTTTGTTCAGCTCTATGTACAGAAATTAAATACAACCCTCCATACATTGTCCTGAGTGTTTATAATGCAGTCTCAGAATACCCGATAGTGGCTCTTTCAGAGATTAATAGCATTTGTTCTGTGAGTGCATAGTAACTGTAGTATGCTTCTGACTGTTATAACTTCATAATATGGAATATGTAGTAAAAAGCCCATGAAATGGTTGCAAATGCATTGTAGCTGCTTTTCAAACTTGCATTTACATTTTTTTCTTCTTCTTCTCCAAATGACTCTCCCGTTTGTGTTATAGATTTATAATCTGCACAATATATAAAATAGAAATAGGTAATTTTAAAAGTTTAGTATGCAAGCCGCAGGTAATAGGTGCATTCTTTTCTATTTACTCTGGTAAACTTTAAAATAACAAAGGTTTGAATAAATGAATCTGCTTTAAAAAGAAATATTTGCCTCTGGATTCTTCCAAGAGCAAATTTTTCTCACTGTAAATCCATCCTCGTGGGTGGTATAATAGAAATCCCTGACAGACCCTTAACTATGACAACACTAGCGGATGCCTCTCAGAAAAAGAGTTTGATGAGTTCAGTGTCTTAGAGTTGGAAACTGAACATTCTAAAGCTGATTTAAAGGCATTCACCAGTGGAAAAAAGATATGCCTTTATCAATAGCTAGTCAGAAGTGAAGACTTAGCTGTAATTATTTACAAATCAATTAATGAACCTTTTCTCTAACACCCTATCAGTCAAAGACTGGCTAAGAGTAGAGCATCGATAAGAATACACTATGAAACGAAATCAACTATCTTTTGTCATTCTGACAGAAAGAGCCATATATGTGGGTTAACCTAGAATGCAATGGAAAAATGTCCACAGGCTGGAAGATAACCTAATTTTGTAAAATCAAAGTTGTCATAGGAATCTTCCATAATTGATGACAAGATTTCGAATTTATCTAGCGGCCCAATGGTGAGAATCAAATCGGTCGCTGGTGCAGCATTATAACTATTTAAAACTAGATTAGATTCTGCAACTCAGAAATCTCCTCTTGGTGTCGGTTAATATAGAGGGTCACATGTACCCTACATTTTTAAAGTTGCATGGAAATGAGCCACACATTATTCACAGTGATTGTTTTGGGCAACTAAGTGGCTAACAAGTAATGCTTTGAAAATAGAGATATAAGTATGTATATGATGCTAGAGAAAGGGACATTTGCAGTGAGGAAAGAGAACAAAATTAAGAGGAGTCCAAATTAATTTCTAGAAAGAAGAGATCCTGTAATTAAATGCATCTCGTTGATGACACATTGACTAAACCAATCTGAATAAAATCAAAACAAATAATACTGGTAATAGCTTGTTGGCTCTAGCCTGGTACCCAGCACAAGGTAATGACAACAATCAAAACCTACTCTAAAATGCCTTCTAAAGTGACTGAAAACATCTTGAGTAGCTACTATGATTACCAGTGAAGTCCAAATATGCTATCTTGGCAACGTTGAGGTACATTTATTAGCACATATAAAATTAACAGTTGCAACAAGTTTTAGTCCTTTGCCTAGCTATATGATAAATATTCAAGGAATTTTCAGTCTATCTAGTGTTTTCTCTCTCCACACTGAAATCAATTACAGCACTTCACTGACCCCCTGCATCCAGCAGTGCAGTACATATTTTATAGCCTTATGATTAGCATAACTTCATTCCACTGAAACATTCCTCATCAGCATGTGCCTGCTTCAGTTCCATGTCTAGAAGACTAATCTAAGAGAGAGATTCCACAAGTTCCCTTTTGATCTTAATTTTGGAAAATCCTAAAAAAAAAGATGACTTAACAATAAAGTATAAGCGACAAAGTTTCCTGAGTTCACACTAAACACATTTTTCTTCAATTCTGCGGATTGAATTTACTGTATAAATAACATAGGAGGAGCAGAAATGTCCCTGTTCATTTGTTGTACTTGTTTTTGCATCTGTGAAAGATACAAATTTCCAGTAGGGTTTCTCCTTCTAAAAACAGGATCTTTTATCAAACAGTACTGCTGATAACATGAGTACCTAGGAATACTTTCAAATGTAAGAGGCTGAACAACTCTCATTGAAATGAATATTACCAATTGTTTTGTGTGGGAGAATAAGGGTCAGCATAATGACCTGTCAGTAATATTTGATGCAGTCATGCAGAAGACCTGATTTTTGTTCCCAGGCTTGGCCTGGTATTTCCTGGGTGGTTTATTCAGCCTCCATATGGGGAAGGCTTTACACTGGGCCTGACATTGCTCAGTGATTTGAAGAATGACCTTACAGACTCAAGTGAGTCCCACCCACCCAGTCAGAAGTTTGGCTCCTGTAAAGAGAATTTAAAGGGGAGCAAATTATTGTAGCTTTTCAAATGGCTGGAGCACTGACATGAATGAAAAAATAAAGATACAGTGTTAGCTTTGAAATGGAACTTTCATAAATCATAAGAGTATGAGAACAGATAAAAATACGCATAGTAAGGGTGTGATGACTATTCTGTGCCCATATTATAGTACATAAACTATCTCAAAGCATACCTGCGCATAGTTACAGTGAGTTCTTAGGTGATTTCCTTGTCGTTTTAGAGATACTTAAGCTAATGAGCTTCTAAATCTAAAAAAATATTCAGGGCAAAAAAAATTAGTTAAAATAACAGAAGTTGGGAAGGCTAGGATTTCCTCAGTGGCTATAACTAATGGATCAATGAAATCTCAGAGAGTTTGCCTGAGTAAGAAACTTGGGGTTTGTCCCAGTTTCCTAATTTCTCTTTGGTTGTTCAGTATTAAGGTTTTTTTATTTGTGTCCTTTGCATCTTTTCCACTCTTCTTCCTGTCCGCTGTAATTTTTTGCCTTTCACACTCTTTTTATTTTAATGTCTAGTTCTTGGAGTACAATCATTTTTGTCTGGTGTGATAAAATGAAAGTGACAGATTGCAAATCACAAAATTAAAGTCAATATTGAAGCAGGATCTTTATTGGAGTAAATGTTTTCTAGGAAAATACTGTCTTCCTTCTCTACAAGAACCGAAAGTCTTCATCTAAACTTAATGTAATTCTCATGTATTGAAATAACACAACGATGTGTCAAAGATGTAGACAAGTAGTAACATGAGAAAACTAAAAGAAGTGGCATTTTCAGCCCATTTTGACATGAGCTAATTGTTTTCTATTGGGAACTGCTTATTTGACTTTTGTATATGTTTCCTGAAATGTACCATAGCGTTGGCATTAGTTCAGGAGCATGAACGTGAGATGAGATTGAGATGCCTTTTTTTTTCCCTTTCCTTTTCCAATTTCGCTTATGCTCATGGACTGGTTTATCTTTTTTGGTAAAGGAATTGTATAGTGTGTGAGTTAGAAATGGACCAATCTGTTTGGGGGAAAACTGGAGTTTATTTGAACACAAGAGTGTTTGGAGCCAAAAAGGTATGCTAAATTTTCTGACTCCCAAATCTCTTTGCAAATTTCTGCCTGCCACTTTCTTGAACTATGTTACCTTGTTATCCCTGAAAGGCACTTCTGAAAGTGACATCACAGCAGTGGTCAAACGTAATTATCCGGCACAGTTAAGTCCTCATCAGAGTCACTCCACTTTCAGATGTTGTTTTCTCTAGCAATAAGAAAACATAGAAACCCCTTGTTATTTGGTAAACCTTATTAATAGAGGGAGTGTTGTCTTTTGTTTTTTACACAACAATAAACATTATGAAGAATCCAAATGGGCACAGTTGAGTTGCAGTTAACGATATTTACTAAATCTGTACAAACATGCCAGGCCTAGCTGCATACCTACAGCTGCTCTGACTAGTTTCCAAAACCTAAGACAGACAGCATCGCTAGGGATGCTGTCTAAATTATTTAAGGAGATACTACCCTACCCTCCAGCGGTTGGAAAAGGCAGAGTGGTTTGGTTATGTCCCATGCCTGGTCAGAGTCTCACAATGTTGAGTTAGGGAGTCTCTGCTGATTTCCTTCATACAGATAGTGTAGGTGCATGCTCTTTTCTAATTAAAATCCTTCAGTAA
This sequence comes from Chelonoidis abingdonii, assembly GCF_003597395.2. Lineage (NCBI taxonomy): Eukaryota > Metazoa > Chordata > Testudines > Testudinidae > Chelonoidis > Chelonoidis abingdonii. The sequence goes on from NC_133770.1 coordinate 190,123,275, forward strand.
CAAACAGCCTGCTCTCCCCTTTCCCTTCACACTCATGTAAAAGTGATTTAATATCTGTAATGGTTAAGGTCAGGCTTTGGCATAGGAGTGTGAAATTATGTAAGTTTCTTGGGGGGGGGGTTAAGGGAATTTTTATAGGTGGGTGAATGTTGGGCACTGCAAAGTTAAACTCTTGGTTACACAAGCGGGTAAGGGCAGGAGCTCAGCTGCAATCCTGAGAAGACACAAAGGACCAGACCAGTGGACTTTCAGTAGGAGTTTTCATTACTCAGGTTTGCAGGGCTATTCTGTTGGATGGCTTGAGGTTTCTTTTTTTTTTTTTTTATTTAGGATTTTAAAAAACAAAAAATGTGAAGAGCAGTTACAAAAGTAGATTGCTTACTCCAAAACCCAGCCAGGATTTTTGATAATTTTGCTGCAAATTCTCTATGACTATTTGCAGAATTTACCCTTCTACAGGCTTCCAGCCCAGAACATTAGACAGCAAGCCAGAGACTGTAACTGTGTGTGTGTGCATGCAGAGGGATGCCCATCTCTTTCCAATGCATCTGATTGGATAGAGTAAAAGTAGCCAGCAACAGTAGGACAAAGTTGTTGTTCAAAATCATAATCATTGTGACTTAAAACCTACCATGTAATGTCAAATCCCCAGCTACAACACACTGAATTGTGCTTTGAACAATTAAGTTACGCACCTCATTCCATAGTTGTGTGTCTAAATAAAAATATTTGGGTGTCTTGATATGGATTTAAGAAACTAAATTAGGTAGATGCATTTTAAAAATTCAGCTTCTCATGTATAAGGTACTAGAAATCCAGAAATTATTATTCATCAGTATGGTTTATTATTTATGCAGTTGGTCACTCTTCTGTGATAAATATTTAGGTTTCAGGTTTGTTCTCAGATCTGTGATTGCTTAATGCCAGTTATTTATTGAAAATATAAATGTAATATACATTACAGAATTTTAAATGGAAAATCACTTGAGATCCAGCATCTTGCTTTCAGGTCCCAGGAATGGGGTAACGTTGGCAGCAAACCAAAAAATAAAATATAAATTAAATTTTAAATGAAATACAATTGCAAACAGTTTTAAAGCGATATAACAGTTTTCCAGTAAAATAAGCCAAGAGGAAATATATTTAATATTTCACGATTAAACAAAATGACACAAATGATCAAGAACAGCTTATTTTCTATAAAATGTCTTTAAAACAGTTGTGTAAATAACATCTCCGTAATTGCTTAAAAGCACAATCACTTGCAGGGCAACCTTTTACTCACAGGAAACAGGCTACTTTTTCTTACTGACAAGCCTTGCTAATTTCATGTGAACTTTAATTAGTGTTGCCACAAAGGATGTAAAAATTGTTTTGCCTAATTTCAGCTCACTCAGACAGTATCCATTCTAAATGTTGACTCCGACTTGAAGGTTTGTAGAACACAAATACAACTTATGAATCTCAATGTATAAAAGGACCAAAGTGGAAGACATGGTTTAAAAAACAACAAAAAGCATGAAAAATGAAGTAGAGAATGAGTAGAGTGAAAAAGAGAAGTAGGAAGGAGAAAATGGAGAGACCAAATTCTAAATTAAAAATTGCAGTAAAAAACATATATGGTGCATATGGTTACATTCAAACCGCTGGTGTCAGCTTGTCTTTTGGGAAGGTAGAGGGTAGGAAGAGGAAGTTAAGTCCTGTCTTTGTGTGCTCGAATTGTTACTTGCAGTCTTCCAATAAATCCTTCTGTTTCTATGAGTGAGTATTGTAGTAACCTTCCTCTACAAATACAATTTTATACAAATTTAATCCTATTGGGAAAGAAACAATGCTATATTCAGAATTAGTGTTTGAGCTCAAATGTATTTAGCAAGTCTAAAACATAGCTTAGAGAATACAAAACCTCAGATTCCCCAAGGTTTGCCCATGTCTTGATGCCACCCATCACAACGTTTATGGGACAATCACAACTTTCATTGGTTTGTCCTCATCTTCTATTTAGAGAGAGCTCCAGATTTTGTGATGGGTATTTGACTCAGCATCACAAAGTGAAGATGTATGTTTTCACTGTGTGGTGATGTCTGTATGTGATGATGTTGGACCCGCTCTTCAGATGTGCTTAGCACTGGCAGTTCTCAGTGAAGTCAATGTGATATGTTATTTATTGTGCAAAATCATTTAAGCAAACGGTAAGCTACAAAGATGCAAACACAGCAGTCTTCTTTCATAGAGTAGCAAAATGGTTTTGGACCTTAGGATGAATATTAACACCTGGAAGTACATGAATGTTAAAATAAGGTAAAAGTAACTAGACATGGAGCAATACCAGGTAGGGAATTTGAACCTCCTTACCTTGACTGTTGCAGTTATACTAACATTTCATACTTCATATAGCTTAATGCATTATGCATTTTATACACAATTTTGAATTAGAACTGTATTTCAGATCATTTTAATTTGATAAAGGCAGACTATTGTGTTAACTTTTAGCATGCTTGGGGCCAATTTTATCTTTTTTTAAAATGTGCAATTTACAGTAGGTTGTTTATACAAAATAAAAAAATCACTTGTTTTGTGCTTTGAGACTTTTTGGATCTGACTTTTTAAACTTGCCTGAACCTAGCTTCTCTTTTTGTGCTCACAGATAACTGTGGGAGCATTTATTTGTAGGTACAGATGAAAGCATGCCAACATCTACTTAACTGATCTGAGACTACAGCGGGTATTTAGATGTCTACATGCTCTCATTTGCGCTTGCAAAATTGCTTCTGTGGTTACTTGTGGGAGCAAAATATAGATTAAAAGAAAGGAAACTGGGTTTTAAAGGCCATACCAGTTCTGTTTTTCTTTATTCTCTACATTAGCACTACTGCAAAATTCTAAAAATTAATCTCTGCATTAAAAAATTGATTGAGGTTTGGCAAGTCTGTATTCACAATTGTCGCATTTATACGATTGTCCAGTTTTACCTTGGACAACTATACCTCAGTATTGGCGGTATTTTCTGTTCTTCTCTTTACTTAGCCTAAGGAATAGTGCAAATGCCAAGATAATGTGACATAGTTGTCTGAAGCAATTGACAAGGTTTAATCACAACCATTGTATATTTTTTTGACAAATGTAATTATTTAGATTAAAAAAACATGAAGGGGTGAATTTTAAAAGCATTGCCTGGGGGAATTAGAGTGTAAATCTCTTTCATAGTGATAGGAGTGATGTGTTTTTTATCCTACCTATGTTGAATATGCACATGTGTATCAGATCTGAAGGCAAATATTTTCAAAAACTTAGGGTGGCCAGTGTGCACCTCAAAAGGCATTTGCAGTCTTCAACATATGGCCTATATTTACTCTGCCTCAGACATGAACTTCACCTGTTTGGCTATAAGTTTTTATTGTTGGTGAACTGAGGTTACAAGAGCTATCTGATATTATCATAGAATCATAGAATATCAGGGTTGGAAGGGACCTCAGGAGGTCATCTAGTCCAACCCCCTGCTCAAAGCAGGACCATTATGATGGTTTAAGTTTATTTTTTATTATAACAATTCATGGCAATATATATGCAAGCTAGCTATGGCTCTAGGGCTTCTGTCGAATTGCTAGTGCAGTCTTCAGTGCTGAAAAGGTTGGGCAGTTCTGGGTTAAAAGCTGTGTCCTTAGACTTGAGCATAACATTTAGAAGATCTACTTACGCTGTGTGGCAATAAGGCTAGGTGTGATCTAGGCACATTAATGTGATTTGGTGAGATTTTGGATGAAAAAATGAATCCTTCAGAGCCCTTATGAACTATTTTTGCCACGGGATCGCTCTTAAATTGTCACACTGGCAGCCATATGTAATGTCTTTCAGCCAGCTATATGAACTATTCCTTTTGATGTAGAAGTCCCATGCAAGTCTGTCAGCACTTTCCGACATCAGTGAGCTCTTTTGGTATGTCTTTGACTTATTAAGAATGATGATTGCTCCTGACTCTTTTCATTCATTCTGTTTAAAACAGAGCTATTATAATGCAGGTGCTCTATAGGCTATCTGTTGTGAAAGACAGATGTGCAAGGTTAACAGCAGCCAAGGATCCTGACCCCATATTAACAGAAAAAAGGGCAAAACTGGAACTACTTTCAAATTCTTATAAACCTTATAAGTCAAAGGCTTCTGCTCAGGAAATCTCTCAGTATAGTGAAGAACCCCTGGTGAGCAGTGGTAGCTGATGAGATAAAAATTTCAACTCTATTTGACTACTCTTAGCCTGTGATTGGATTGCCTCAAACATCTCATGTACAATGCAGTTGTATGGCAATGTACCTAGCAGAGTTGGCCACGCACCTACTCTGCTTTCTAGTGTCTTATGCAATGAACTGATCTGACTTTAGTATATGTGAGGTATATGGCTAGGTATGATGTGACAAGTTCAAATAGACACGTGGTTTCTGACTGCAGGAATGCTTTGTTCTCTTCCTCATAGAGAAAAACCTTGCCTGAGATTTCTAGGAGCGCACAGTGAAATTTGAGGAAATTCAGGCAGTTTGGGGTGGTTGGGAGGAGAGGTGGTAGGTTTGCAAATGTGTCCTCATTATGGAATGACTGTTGGCTGGGCTGATCAATCTGCTCTATATTACACTAGCTTCCAATGATACTGCATCTAGGGATTGCTGGGGTTCAGGGAAGCCCTGGCCATATGTCCTCTTCCCCTGCTGCCGCCTCATATTCCTTACACTGGATGCAGAGATAGGAAATGGCACAGGAGGCAATAGAGATCTGGCTGTACAGCAATGGAGGAGCCCCTACACTGGAATGACCCTTCTTGGGATGGCTGTGCCAGCTTAAGAACCGTATTGTGCTAGTTGCAAGGTGCAAAACAGCTCTACCCCAGGTGAAAATTATCCACAGCGTGATGAAATTGCTGTTAGAACTGAGCCTCCAACACACGCTAACAAAAAAGCCCTATTGCTTCAGTGAGATGTTATCATAAGATCTTATCTAATCTGTATTTTAAAATGCCAGTCATTATGGTATCTGTCTCTATCTTAAGTGGTAGTTTATATTGCATGGCATCTTGAATGGAGGAAAGGAACACTGGATGCTCAGCCATATTCCCTCTCTCAACGGGATCTAGACCACATGGTAGCTTTTGCTGAGACCAGAATAGCACCTTCTGCCTATGACATAACTGTAGTACCAAAATACTTAATTCAACCTCTTCTGTTTCTAAAGCAGATGAATGGAACATTGCTATGTGATCATTTGATACTTGGTTTCCATACTTGGTTTCCATGCCAATGTAACATATATGTTGCAATGTATACTTCTATATGGGTACTGCTAAAATAAAATGTGAATTAAAAAAAAAAAGCCTCAAACTCTGGATTCAGAAGCACAAGTTTTTTGTACTTATCTGTTGAAATTAGTTTGTAGAGAATCATAGTTTTAACAGGGATGTTGAAATGTACTTGAATAGACAAATAGAAGGTTGTCCAAGTACCTGTATATAGATTCTTGTGTAAATCAGAGCGTGTTTTTGGAGATTGCATTCTTCAAAGCTGATGTTCAGAATAGCTTGTCATTCCTGTTACACAAGATCTTTTGAAAGCAAGTCAAGATATCAAACTTTCTATTTGCTGCAAAATGTTCTATTTCAGATGGGAGTGCCACTTCTTTGCACCCACCCTTTTTGTTCTTAGAGAAAGAATCATTGTCTCTCTCTTTTTTCCTCTAAAGAGTTAGTTAGGTATCAGTCTAGATGCTCTCCAAAATAAAGAAAATGAAGTTTTCTACACTGTGTTTGAATATCTGTTTTCTTTTTAAAAACTGAGGGGTGGGGGAAGAGATGGTGAAGTTGAGAGAGGAATTTCTAGTAGGCTTTATTACATGTTTAGATAAAATCACTCTTACACACCTGTGCATCTCTCTCTTTTTATTACCAGCCCTCCACAAGATGTAGAGATTAGCACTAGTCATGCGGAAGTGTTTAAAAATTCAAGCAGTGACAATAGGAAGTGTCAGACAGTAATGGAATAAGTACTGCAAAATTACAAAGACAGCAGCTATTCATTAATAAATTAGAACCTTGTGAATTTCTTTTTAACTGAAGGGTTCTAACTTGCAAATGATATTGTTCTGGAAGTAACTTTTATAATTTACCTTTCACCCCCTTTTAAAAAAAATCCCCTCTTAATCACAGACTGAGTCATGTACTTTTATATGCAGAAGTAAATTTGAATACATGGAATTAGAGGTGCACCAGCCTCCAAGTGACAGGTGAAATGCGAGGTGCAGCTATGGACACGGTGTTTAAAGATGGAGCCAGGAAGACAGATGAAATCTTTACTGCAGTAATGGAATTGAAAAGCTATGGCATTTGTCATTCATTTTGTACTGAATTTGAAAACATATTTAATCAAGTAGCACTAATTACACTGTAAAAACAGTCCATGCAAAGGAGACTAAATAGTGGGGGTAATTTTCATGCTCTTACAAGGACCTATAGGGCACAATTTCCTTTATTACTTTCATTGCTGATCATCACGAGTGTGCAGTGCAGTGGCATAAGGTACTCCAATAAAATTAACTTGGGCTTTGCACAGGATTCCCTAACACCCAGTGGATGATTCAGAGAGGCTGGCAGGAATGAACCCCCCTGTTCCTTTTTAGTTCCTTTCTGTTCCGTTCAAAGTACCACCCCAGATCTCTGCAATCATGTTTTCAATTTAAAACTGTTTAGAGCTGCTGAAATGAAGGGCCACCCAGTGCTTTGGATGTGCAGCTGCAGTACTAGGCCTCTGATTGGTCAGAGCAGAGCGTGTTCTTACTTATCTGCACTAAACATGGGTGGCCACAGATCCCTCAGCATAATGCAATCTCTCAATGTCTGGAGGTGGCAACTGTTGTCTCCCACTCCAGCGTCATTTTTTCAAATAGTTTTGTTCTGCTTCCTGTTTCTGCTGAATCACACACATTTAGTTAGTGGTCTTGAAACAGCACATGGGATGAGACCTTTAGAGTCTGCAGTTCTGGTACAGAGGGACCAGCTTAATGAGAAACACTCTTATGAAATCTCAGTCACTTTGCAGTCCCATACTCCTCCTTCTCTCCATTTCCTTCCAGCTGAGGAGTGCAGGTTACTTCTGTTTGTAATATGTTTTTCTGATCTGCTGGCTGAAAGCTTCTGTCCTTTACTTTCCAGTATAAAAATGCAATTTGCGATTAAATTCTTATGAACTGAGCTTATTAACTTGCCTTTTTCATTTTGTGTAAATTGTAATTAAAATGTATGAAGAACTCTTAGCGTGTGCTTTTGGGCTTATTGTTGGGTGTCGTTTTAGCCATGTGCATTGAGAGCACACTAGTGCTTGATGGATTTTAAAGAATCAAGCTCTTTCACAGGAGGCAAATGGAGTCTTTGAATTGAGAACCTGGGAATGCCTTCTCCTTTCTGCAAGAATGCCAGTATAGAACTCCAGGCTGGAAATGTGAAAAATGAGCATCGCTCCCCATCTCTCTTAAGTGTCAGCAAATTCCAAGTTTCAGAAGAACAGTTTTACTTGATGATCTGGGTTTTCTTCTTCTCCTTTTCTCTTTTGTCTGGGGTGTAGAGAGAAGACAGTGAGGGGGATGTTACCTGGAAGCATTAGTAGAGCAAATATTTAAAGTATTTTGTTTTTGTTTAATAAAAACAAAAGTAATCTTGCTCACAGATGTGACAAGCTGTAGTAGTTGCAGAGAACAGGAAGAATTGTGGGAGAGTCCAGGTTACTGGTAGCTTGTGTGCCAAAATTGTGCTCTTTAATTTGGAAATTTACCTGTATATTTTGAACATTCCTTCCTATATATCTGAAGTCCATGTGGAAATTGTAATGTGTATAGATGCTTTCAGACACATCTATGTTAAAAGCTATATTCTGTCCTTGTGTGTCTAGGTGGCTCCTGCTGTCTCCAATGGGAACCCTGTGTACATGTGAAGGTAGCACTAAAAAGATATCTTCTCCACTGTGTAATTCATGTGTCAGTATGTAACACACATTTCAGGAGATGCTGTCTTCAGTCCCTCTTCCCAACCCTCCCTTTCTTTTTAATTTCTTTCATGCAGGAAAGGTATAGATAATCGTGAGTGGGTGGAAATGAAATATTTTGCAACGTGAATTGTCTTTTGGGGAAAATCTCCTCCTCTCTCGTTTTTTTTTAATGGCAGCAGGGGCAGTTTCCAAAATTTCAGTTGAATGGTTCTGAGAGTTTCTTTTGCCTACTGAACCAATTAACTCAAGTGTGGTCTTCACCTTTGTTAATCTCGCGGAGTCTACTTTTCACAACTCAGGATGAGTAAGCATTGCTTAGACAGCCCATTTTTTCCCTTTTCCTCTAAGTGTTAAAAACGGTGCTGTTTTGTTGTGTGCTTGTTAACTGGTTGAAAGTGATAACAGCCAGCAAAGCTTTATGTGCAAGAAGCATATTGAAATATCATTTAACAAAACATATGCTGCATGGACTCAACCACAACCAGTCAATAATGGGAACAATGTTAACCTATTCACTTATTTTTTTCTGTTTCTATTTTTACTTGGGTTTCTAGCCCCTGCTATTTTGGGGCTGTTCTTTACTTCCCTATCTTTTCTATGTCCTGCTGCTGCTGCTGCAGTTTATGGCACTTCTCCGTACAGAAGAATGAATGACCACATTGCGAGGCAGAGCTGTAATTAGGCATTTTAGCACCTGGAGAGGGCAAGCAACCATATTTGAGCTCCCGTACGACTTTTCCCATACTTTTTCTGCTCCATTTGTCTATCTCTCTGCCCTTCCCCCTACCCCAACACACTTTGTGCCCTGAGCAGCTGCTCTGTTCACCCCACCCTGGTTATGATCTGGTTGTGAGAGGTGGGGCTGGAAAAAGAGGAGAGATCAATAGTTTGTCTCATCTTTCCCATGCAGAATTCCTCAAGCCATAGCACAGAATCACTGTTATTCCTTTTGCACCACACATAACTCATCTCTAATAGCAGCAAAATTATCTGATTTATCTGTTTCACCCTTCTGATGATCAGGAAGCGCTAGGCACAGCAGCCACAGAGGCCCTGGCTCCCATCTCTCCCATGGTATTTACTCAGAGTGGAATTTAAAAGTTGCAGAGAGGCTGAATGAGGTGGAGAGTGGAGACAGAAAATTATGGGACCCATACAGAATGTAAACCTCTGGTATTGCATTAATGGTCTTTCTGTTGACTGAATCTATTGAGTAAAGAATTTCTTCCATAGTGCTGGAGTAAGCCAAGTTTAGTATAGAGGCTATGTGGCCTTCAATTTGTTAGTTGTGAACAAGTAGCATGATCTCTGAGTTGAGCCAATTCCAATGACATAACATGAATTGGACTGGATTCCATAGTAGCAGAATACCCCTTTCTCTTACACATGAAAAGTCACTTTCTAAAGCCACCCATGCTTAACTTGGAGTGATTTTTTTTTATGCTGCTTTTGCTTTCCTGCGAATATTGTATAGGATTAGCAAAATACAAAAACCATAACAAACTCATAGATGGAGCACACAGGGTTTATTTTAAAGAGGAGAGTACTATTTATGGAAAGTGTGTGAGATTTATTTCCCCCCCCAAAGTGGGAATGTTTCTTAGGTTTTTGTTATGTTCTTTTATACATTATGTGGAAGGAGGAGAAAACACTTTTTGGAAACTGCGCACACACCTTTTGAAAGTTGTTACAGCATCAAATTTCATATTTTAATTTAGTTTCACATGTTTATATAGTATATTCAGACTCCTCTTTTCTTTCATTTATAGTCAAGTCATGTATTTTCTCTCTTTTCATTAGTGATAGCTTGCCAAGCTGAATTAGTTGTAAATTATCAGCATGCACTGATTACTAGCAATAAGAAAACAGACCATCACACATCTTTTATGACGAGTAGCAAATAATTTTTAGTATTTATTTTTTTCTTCTTGATATTACACACGCTGACTTGTAAAAGCATTTACTAAACTGTAAACATTAAATTTCATTTAAGTATATTTGTGAAGTTGGGAAAGAGAGCCTCTTTCCACATTGCTAAAATGGATCATATGGCGTCATTTGAGATACTTCATTGCCGTCCTGTTAGTTATGGCTGATCAGATTGTTACTATTTGATGCAAGAAGTTTACGTGGAGAAGATACTGCTTTCTTGAGCAGTTATACTCTGCTAAATATTTATTGGTTGCACAGTTGAGCAAGTTGCTCTGTTCCAGGTGCTTATCAGCAGTACATATTTTTATAGGCTCCTCTACACTTATTAGTAGCTTGTGACAAAATTAGTCAGTTTTTTTCATGAGTTGTAAATTTTTTCACCAATTTATTTCACATGACGTTGCACAGCCTGAGATTTCTATTTAAGGAAAAATTTTCAATTTTTTTGCTGAAAAATGTACATGGAAATCTCAAAGAGCTATACTTTCACCCACCTCCACAGCTTAGGACAGTGGCTCTCAAACTTTTGTACTGGTGACTCCTTTCACGTAGCAAGCCTCTGAGTGTGACCCCCCTCTTATGAATTAAAAACACTTTTTTATATATTTAGCACCATTATAAATGCTGGAGGCAAAGCGGGTTTTGGGGTGGAGGTTGACAGCTCACAACCCTCCATGTAATAACCTCACAACCCCCTGAGGGATCCCGACCCCCCCAGTTTGAAAACCCCTGGCTTAGGAGAAATCACGCATCTCTTGCCTAGCTGCATTTATTCTTCTCATTCTCATCAGTACTGCTCATGTCTACTAGAAACGTGCAGAGCAAGGAACAGAACTGTCCATCTGAGGCAGTGGATCATCATTGCTCCTGAATAGTGGAGGTTGGTGACTAGATAAGAGGCTGAGGACAGGAAAATGATTGAACTGAAGGGTGTCCTGAAATGCTGTTTTCAGGCTGTTTAAAAAGAAGTTCGATGTGGGACAGTTCACAAATGGTGAAAGTTTTAAACCCTTAGATATTAATCTACCTGTTAAACAGTTCATGTAATGAAAGGAAATCCCTTTCTTTGAAAAATGGGAAAAGACAAAAACAAACACTAAACTAAATCAACTGACTTTTCAAAATTTAATTTTTATTTAAAAGCCTTCAGGGTACCCGGTGATTAGCTTTTAAAGTTTGGAATTTTTAAAAATTGGTCTATAAAAACATGCGGGGTTTCTGTAGTGTGCCTTTTTGAGTGCCTTTTTTTTATTGGGCTTTAGAAACAGGTCAGGAATTACAGCTCACTGCTTTATAGTCCACAGTAAAACTCAAGAAATGTCCTCAACAGAAGAAGTTAAAGGGGGTCATTAGATGTACTGCTTGACTATAAATAATGGATCACTTTCTCTGCCTCGTATATATAAGCATTCTTCTTGATAGCTATTTCCTTCCATCACAGACTCCCTTAGAAAAATGCCTCTTTCATTTATCCAAAAAAGGACAGGTTATTTAAAAAAGAAAAGAAAAGTAAGGAGGAGAACAATGTTGAAAAGAGCCCTTTAGTTATATCTGCAGAGATCTGTGGTGATAGGAACTATTTATGTGTCATCTTAAGCTTAGCTCTATTGTTTCTTGTACCACCGCTAAAAAACTATGCAACTTCTCTGCTTGCTGTGTAGTCACATTACCATGGAAACCTGCATGCAACAAACCTGATTCACATATCATGCCTGGCTAAGTACAGACAGAGGTCACATGCTGGCATTTGTCCCATGTTCTCCTTTTGTATTTTACAAGCATTCCTAAACTGGTGACAGGGAGAAGTGGATGGTGGGTTAGAGAAGAGGGAAGAACGCAAAGAGGGGCACAAGATTTGAGTGGTGGAATGACCCTGTAAACTGTGAATGGAAAATGATGTAGTTCAAACATTTTATCTAAGGAAATCTTGTTGCTGCTGTTCTGTAATGTGTGTGAAAACGACTTGCTGGATCTCGGAATGAGAGAGGAAATGAGTATAACAGGTACAGAAGATGGTAGCTCTTTGGATGTTTTCTTATTCCTTGCACCATATTTCAGTAAGCCCACTCAAAGGAATTTTGTGTGAACAAAGCCATAACTAAGAGGGTTTTAAAAAAAAAACAACAAAAAAAAAACCCACAACCCCTCCACCCATAAACCTTAGAGATACACAGAGTGGAGGTCTGTAATACAGAAATAAACCTGTATATTGCTGTCTTTCGCTGTTTTAATCAGGAGTTTTTAAACTGACTTTTACCTTTGCTCTGCCTTTTTTATCCTATTCTTATTCTTCCCTTCTTCACCATCCTCTTGTCTAGCTGGATTCTCTCTCTCTCTCTCTCGTGTGTGTGTGTGTGTGTGTGTGTGTGTGTGTGTGTGTGTGTGTGTGTGTGTGTGTTTATAGAGGAGGATAGGAGGGCAGAGGGAGACCAGGGTCAGAGAGGAGAATTTTTTTTTTTTTTTCAAAACACACATTTTTCCTTTTTGTGGCAGAAGCAACTTCTTCCAGCTTGCTTCAGGTCCCTTATTTACTAGTCCTGCAGTTGACTTCATAACATTGTGGCCTTTAGCCATCCTAAAATATTAATTTTCAGTCATGCTGTGTAGGCTGGACACCTTCATGGTGCAGACACAAGCCATTCATTCCTTGTGAACGGTTTACAGTGAGAGAATTCTCCCTGTCCTCCAGTGTGCACACCCATGCACACTAAAAAGGCATTCATTGCATGGCGTGCGCTGTGGACTGAGCACAGTGGGGGGTGCCATGCAGCCTTTGTGTACTGCCTTCCAAACGCAGAAGAAAGAAATAACATTTAGAGCGTCTGTAAAAAAGGCCAGTTTCTTTGTTGTGAATGTTGCTAATTTTGTTTTGTTGGCTATGGTGTAAGGATGGCTGAAGGGCTTGTACTCGAAGTAAGAGAGAAAGCATGAGTAATATGCCAAATTCATGCATTAAAAAAAATATTTCTTCCTCTTTCTCTGCCTATCTCCTTCAGATTGCTGAGCTTGGTTAATAAGGGGTAACAGTGTGTGTGGCCTGGAAACCAAAGCAGCTGGGCAATAGTATGCACGTACTGGTAAATAGTTTGTCAGACGCCTGCCCCTTCTTTCTCCCTCCCTCCTTCCTTCCACCTATGGGGGCTGTGGGCAATGTGCCATAACATCAAATGGTTTTAAGTTTGGGGCAACTTTTTACTGTGGCTGACCCTGAAGCATGCCATTATTTATCAAATGCTTGATATGTGGTAGATATATAATTTCAGTGCACAATACATTTAAGATTAATTTAGCTTTCTATAAATACTCTGAAATACTAGACCTTCATTTATGAAATATGCAACAATTAAATTAGACCGGGCCCCTGAGATGTTATTTTAGCCAAACGTGTTATTTTAAAATTTGCTGTGGGGAAATTTAATGAAAGGTGCCAGAGACCGAAACTCTCAATTCACAAAAGAGTTGAACTGGTGTTGCCCCATGCTGTACTTTTCCTCACACCACCCACCTTGTGCCTCACCACTATCCTTGTAGGGGCTACTTCGTGGACAGATGCCAACAGGATGTGGGAAAATTTATACTTGTGCTGCTGCTGCTTGTCATATTGTTTCTCTTCTGTGAAGCATGTTCACAAATTTTAGCCTTCCGAAAATGACTATTTTGAAGTAACTCTTAAAGCATTCATGGTTATACACAGAACCAGGAATCTATATACATCTCAATGACCCTCAGTAAGATACTCACATGAGAATGGGAAGAGTTTACAGAATGAGGCCCTAATATGCCTCCAGCGATGCCATTTTTTATCCTGTTTTAATTTATTCCTTGTGTTTCCATTGCTTGCCATCTTACGAGTTAGTAAATGTAACTAGCTCACATGAGTTGAGAGTTCTACAGGACCTTTTATTCACATACATGTGCCAGTGCTGATTACAATTACAGCATAGCCACGTGATCTCATTCAGCAGGATGAGATCATTATCATGAAGTCACTGAGCTACTCTTCTGTGTGGGCCCCACTACAGCATATTCAAAACATAAGTACACTGATATAAGCCATTGCCACATACAGTGTAATGGTTGTGACTTGATATGGTGACACATTAGGAATGAGTCTGTCATTTTGTTTTTGATTATTCCCTCTTAAATGAATGGAAAAGATTTCCTGCACTGTCCCTTCAGGGGGAATGTCTTAATTTGTTTTGTTGCTGGATATTTTTCTTTCCATGATATCAATTTACTTTGTATTCAGGTCCTGGAAAGAAGTCATAGGCTTATAAAGATTAAATAGTCACTCTCTGGATGTTTTCAGCCCCACATTTTACTCTTTTTAATTCCATCTTTTAAAATAAAACCCTGTTTTATTTCCTAGTCTTTTGTTGTATCTTTAAATTGTTACTGCCAAGAGAGCTTGCCATTGGGGTCTGTACAGCCCTTGAAAATGTAAATAAAGAAGAATCTCTGCTTTCATTTACAATAATAATAAAAAAAAAACCTAGCCCTATTCCTTAGAAAGGCACAATAGCTGTGAAAATGTCAGCCAATAAAGACCAGTATAAGTAGAAACCAGCAGCATTGTTCCTCGGGAGTAGGAGACTAGGTATGCATAAATATATCTTCCCCATACCCGTTATGTAAACTGAGTGGGTTAAATTTAGGATGTAACTCAAACAACCTTCTCACCAGTCCTTCCCCAAATGCTTGGTCATCCCAATGGTATGATCATGCTGGACAGGAATATATTGGCACAATACAAATAATATTATGGTATTGCCAACCTCAAATGGTCAATCAATCACGAGACTGGCTTAAAAATTATGAAATTCTTACATAAGCATTTGTCTCCAGGAGCTGGGGCTTCAAGTTAAACATCAAACATAATGAGATTTGCATTAAAATTGAGAGTTGGCAACACTATAATAAAACAATGAGTGGGGGAGGAAGGAAAATTGCTTTGCAAGCCCAATGCTATGTCCAGTTCTGCTTTCTAGTATTATTACCACCATACGTTTGTGACCTATGGGGACATATTCCCATGCACTGACTTAGATGGACTTGTGTTCATAATCAGAACTTATGTGGATTCCTCATGAAAGAAACTAGTCTGTAAAAATGAATAAAACAGATAGTGTCTGTGTGGCCAGTTCCTTGCAATCAAGGGAGAAAAAAGTCTTCCTCTATGAACACACTTTTGTCATGATGGGAAGTGGAGGAAAGAAGAGACCCCTCTAAAAGGTGGAGAGGAAGGGAAGAGAAGAGTCAGCCACTTCCAAATGTGCTAGAAAAATTGTGATTCATGAGAATGAGATGCAGCACGCATAGTTTTTTAGAAAGTTGCAGGGAATGTGGAAAATTGTAATGGAGAGCTAGTTTCAACATAAACTCCGGAGCAACCAGTATCCCTTCATAATGAACTACTTTCACATTGCCTGATCGGTTTTTACTGTTCCCAAGCCCTGAATATTTTGTACCTTTGCAGTTCTTTTTAAAAAGCAATAATTTACTTAATACTAGCTGAAAGTGTATGTGAAAACATAGGCCTTCCCACAGTAACTTAAAAAAGAAGACGAAAAATCTTTTGTGGTTAAATAATTGCAGTCATTGTGTAGGAGTACTGTGGGAGGTATAGGTTTAAAGGACAGAGGTTATGCTGATTAGCTATGCAGGGTGCAGCTTTTTGCTTTGAAGCAACAATTTGTTCACAGAAACGCAAGTAAATGGGAAGGGAATAGCTGAGATTTATGGGAGAAGAGTCATTATTGATGTTCCAATTGGGATATTAGTTGTGGAGTGAGAAAACAACAAGCATTCAGACTTGGTTGAAGTTCAGTCTCCCAAAATTTTCTTGTCTTTGAAAGTAGAAATCTAAATGTTGTGGTAACAAAAATGCAGAACCTCTTTACATTCTTAAATGTAATTTATGGGACAATGCACAATGGTCAAAGAACCAGAAAGCCACATGATTTCTCTAAAATGTAATATGATGCTACAACACATTAGCAGAACAGTGAACGTGATTTAAAAAATGGACTACAAGTGATGCTGACAAGTGGTTTCATCCCAAATTTTAGCTGTCTCCAGATAGTTATAATGTGGTCATGATGAATGTCCCCAGGATACTAAATATCCACTACTTACTTAAAAACTAACCCTTTCTCCAAAAAGACAAAATACAAACTCTCTATCATCTTAGTGTTTTGATGTCTCATGTCAACTATGATTTCCTATATGTCATTGCTTTTCATTTTGTGGGTACTTTATTTTAAATTGGAGATGCTGTGAAATAACCCAAGAGAGTGTATTCTTGCAGTATTTTCAACCTATAGTCTACATTCCTTCATTTTATCTAAATAGCTATAATCCAGCATTGTATGACAAGAGAAGAATTTCACCCAATCGCAGCCTAGAAGAGTCTATCACTCTCTTCAGAAATTGCATTGAAGTACTTATTGGACTTACTAAACCAATTTTTTTCCTCAGTAGGCATCTAACTTACTGCCCACAGCATAACATTTACCTGCATGAAATTGGGTAATTGAATATTTAGTACTAAGTTCATATCCAGTGTACATGGGTGCAACTTCTTTGAAGTCAAATGATTTGCACATGCTTGGACCGTGTCAGAAACTGATCTGTTAACTTTTCAAAGGACATATGTTGCAGGAAGTATTTAGGCTCCTATTTTGGGAAATTTAGTCTCCAGTCGAGTTTTTCCACTCAGGACACTCTTTTACTCAATTATTTACTCACTTGACATCAAACAGATTTTCACTTTTAAAACCTAACCTTGCTTGGTTACTTACTTACCCAAGCTACAAATCGTCCATCTCAGCATTGGCAGAAAGTCAGAAGGATATGATGGTTCCAAACAGCATCCATGCAATTCCAAAAACTGAAACAACAGGAAAGAAACAGTGAGGACGTCTATATTTTTCTAATCCTGTTGTGTTATGAGAATGTTAGAATTAAGAGGATGTTAGAATATCCTCACTCGAAACTGTTTTTACAGTTATCAAAGGCCTCAGCTTTGCTTCTGTGTTTAACAAGCTGTAAGACATTTATTGCCTCATATATTCTTCCACCATAAACCTTATCTCTTAAGTAAATAATTTTAGTATAAGTTTATAGACAACTGTAAAATGAAGGTTTTTTTAAATTTGTTTTGCTTAATAACCAGATATATATAAACTCGTACATTTTATATATATCTGGCTATTAAGGCAGGAACCTGAATTGCAGGATTTGTTTTTTCCCAGTGAATAGTATATTGTACTGTACCAAAAAAAGCAGCTGACTGCTGTACCTTGTAAGAGCTGGTCACCAGCAGGCATGGCCTGTTATGAACTCAGATGCGAGACTTAAGATTTTTGCAGTCAACAAACAATTTTGGCTGATTCCTGGATATTTGTTCTTTCAAAGGCCCATTTATCTGCCTCTTTAAAACTCTGATTCAACAAAACACTTAAGCATCTGTTTTTAAAGTTAAGCACTTGCTTAAATTCTTTGCACAGTAGAGAAGGGATTACTACTAATGTGCTTGAAGTTAAGCATGAATGTAAGTGCTTTGCTGAATAAGGACATTGAAGTATTAAAGTTCTTTAGAAGCTTTCAGAGAAGTTGCTTTTCCTGAAATGCCACTTTCCAAGCTGAGTGTAACCTGGAATTCCATTAAACTTGTAGAGTTTCCCTGGAGAAATAGAAACTTTTTGTGCTATTTATTGTATGTTATCCTTTTTGCTTGAGTCTCAAATACAACTGCTGTTCAATCAGTGTTGGAAGAGGTGAACCAATCCCTCTTGTGTAAAAACAAAACCTACCAAACAAAGTAATGTCCCATATCATTGTGGGGCATTCTGTAAAGTCTTCTAAACTCAAGGTCTCATGCATCATCAGCGTTGGGTTTCTCAAAGAAACTCTAGTGGCTCATTTAGATTTGGGTTTGTATTGTTGATGGTCAGTGTATTTGAAATGAAATGAAATATTTGTTAATAAAGTGTTCTTATAAAAGTGTGACTTATTTGCGAGAAAGAGAACAGAAGAAAGAATTGTGACCGCAAAAAATATCTCTTGACTTTAAGGGTATGTCTACACTACAATTAGACCCTGTGGCTGGCCCATGCCAGTTGACCCAAGCTCAGGCTAACAGGCTATTTAATTGCGATGTAGAGGTTCTGACTCGGGTTGCAGCTTGAACTTTGAGACCCTCCTACCTTGCAGGGTCCAAGAACCCAAGCTGCAGCTGGATCCTGAATGTCTACACTGCAGTTAAACATCCTAGCAGCCCAAGCCTTGTGAGCCTGAGTCAGCTGGTACAGGCCAGCCACGGGTTTTTAATTGCAGCATAGATATACCTTAATACACCTAACTATACAAAGATGTGTTTTATTGATTGCTTCTCGTGACAATATAAACAAAGAGTTAGTATTTTAAAGAACCAAAGGCTGAATTTTAATTTTAACATTTTTATTCGAGAGTATATGTAATTTCCTTGCCTTTATTTCCTAATGTATAATATCAATTAACACATTCAAATGTCTCCATCTATTTTACTGATAAAACATTACATTTTGTTACTCTGAAAATGGTTTTCCTTGGTACAGCAATTGAATTAAAAGTAGTGCTGTCGCTTAATCGCACTTAACTCACGCGATTAACTCAAAAAAAATTAATCACGATTTAAAAAGTTAATCGCGATTAATTGCAGTTTTAATCACGCTGTTAAACAATAGAATATCAATAGAAATGTACTGAATATTTTTGGATGTTTTCTACATTTTCAAATACATTGATTTCAGTGACAACACAGAATACAAAATGTACAGTGCTCACTTATTATTTTTAATACAAATATTTGCACTGCAAAAATGATGAAAGAAATGGTATTTTTCAGTTCATCTCATACAAGTACTGAAGTGCAATCTCTTCATCATGAGAGTGTAACTTACAAATGTAGATTTTTTTTGTTACATAACTGCACTAAAAAACAACACAGTGTAAAACTTTAGCGCCTACGAGTCCGCTCAGTCCTACTTCTTGTTCAGCCATCGCTAATAAAACAAATTTGTTTACATTCATGGGAGATATGCTGCCCGCTTCTTATTTACAATGCCATCTGAAAGTGAGAGCAGGCGTTCGCGTGGTATTTTTGTAGCCAGCATTGCACTATATTTACATGCCAGATATGGTAAACGTTCATATGCCCCTTCATGATTCGGCCACCATTCCAGAGGACATGCTTCCATGCTGATGACACTCGTTAAAAAATGAGTTAAATTTGTGAGTGAACTCCTTGGGGGAGAATTGTATGTCTCCTCCTCTATTTTACCCACGTTCTGCCATATATTTCATGTTATAGCAGTCTCGGATGATGACCCAGCACATGTTGTTCATTTTAAGAGTGCTTTCATTGCAGATTTGACAAAACACAAAGAAGATACCAATGTGAGATTTCTAAAGATAGCCTCAGCACTCGACCCAAGGCTTAAGAATCTGAAGTGCCTTCCAAAATCTGAGAGGGACAAGGTGCGGAACTGCTTTCAGAAGTCTTAAAAGAGAACACTATGATGCAGAAACTACAGAACCCAAACCACTAAAAAAGAAAATCAAAATTTTGTTGGAGGCATCTGACTCAGATGATGAAAATGAACATGCATCGGTCTGCACTACTTTGGATTGTTATCGAGCAGAACTCGTCATCAGCCTGGACACGTGTCCCCTGGAATGTTGGTTGAAGCATGAGGTGACATATGAATCTTTAGCGCATCTGGCATGTAAATATCTTGTGACGCTGGCTACAGCAGTGCCATGAGAATGCCTGTTTTCACTTTCAGGTGACATTGTAAAAAAGAAACAGGCAGAATTATCTCCTGCAAATACAAACGAGTTTGTTTACCCGAGCAATTGGCTGAACAAGAGTAGGACTGAGTGGACTTGCAGGCTCTAAAATTTTACATTGTTTTATTTATTAATGCAGTTATTTTGTACATAATTCTACATTTGTAAGTTCTCTTTTCATGATAAAGAGATTGCACTACAAGTACTTGTATTAGATGAATTGAAAAATACAATTTCTTTTGTTTTTTACAGTGTAAATATTTGTAATAAAAATAAATATAAAGTGAGCACTGTATACTTTGTATTCTGTTGTAACTGAAATCAAGATATTTGAAAATGTAGAAAACATCCACAAATATTTAAATAAATGGTATTTGATTATTTAACAGCATGATTAATCACACGGTTAATTGGGATATATTTTTTAAATCATGCGATTAATCATGATAAATTGTTTTTAATCGCACAAGAGCCCTAATTAAAAGAAAACAAACAAATATTTAAATATCTATTCTTTCAGTAATCCATATACACAGAACCACCATATAGCTTGCATGCTGGGGGCTAAGCACCTTGCTGTGAATGCTGAACATAACATTTTTATGTATCTTCACTTCTATAGACTGTTGGTCTTCTCTTGCTCCCACTGAAGTCAGTGCAAAATTCCAGTTCACTACAATAAATGTAGACTCAAGTCCTAAATAATTTAACATTATTTTCTATAAATGTTATTAATTAATTGTTTGTAAAGAGCTTAGTAAGTACTTAGTGTTTTAGTCTTACTCTTATTTACTTGTGTTAGAGATGAGAGTGAAAGAAAAACACCTGAACTTTGCAGATGGGACCCAGATCTGAATGTTGCCACTGGCCAAAGTTTAATGATCCAGCTCAGACACCTACATCTAGGGTGACCAAATGTCACATTTTTAAAGGGACAGTCCCATTTCTTGAGACTTTTTCTTATATAGGCACCTATTACCCCCACCCCATCCTGTTTTTTCACAGTTGCTATCTGGTCACCCTACCTACATCTGAACACATGCTGAGCTTTAAAGAAGATTGGATCTGGATCAGAACTTTGCAGCTCTAAATGTTTTGCTAGTGACATCAGAATGTATGTGAGCTGTAAAAACTTGCAGTGTGCAAGGTTATATTCCATGCTCATGTATAGAACATAAATGGCTCCTATTTTTATAAATTTAAAAGATGTCACCTGAATGTTATCAGTATGTGTGTTGGCAGTAGGGACTTAAATAGTTTGATCTAATTTTTTAGTATATGCACAGTGATCTTTTGCCTGTTTTAATCCAGTCAGTAGTGCAAAACTATTTTTGGACCCGTGATACAGTTAGTCAAAGTTGTGTATTAGGATGGGGGGGATAAGTTATGCATAATATATAATGAAACTATTTAAATTACTTATGATTATGCCCGTGTACAGCAGCAACAGATGTACATGTCTTGATATGCTGTCACATCTATTTTCTGCTTTTGGCATATGATATATTATATAAATAGGTAAAAGCTAAAAACAAAAACATTTTAACCTGATATATATTTTTTTTAGAACCGCTAACATGGAACAGTGTAATCTAAGGAAAGGATTCAATCTCCGTTTTCATAGTTTGTTGCCAGGGTCCCTTTGTGTTCTACACAGGCTTTCTTTTTAAAATCTTTTTTGCTTAGTATTCAGTACTCCTTCAGTTTTAGCAGCTCCATCACCCATAGAGATGACTCATCTTCACTGTCTTATACTGTCTCCTACTGAGTGAACACGGGGCAGAAAATCTGTTTTTCCCCCCACCCCTATAGCTAAACCACCTGTGGAAATAGACTCGTTTTGATAAAGCAAGTTAGCCATTTTCTGTCAGCTTCCCTCCTTGGGTAAGTGTTCTTCAAATGGCTGAGAAAAGTGCCACCTGATGCTGACTGGGATGAAACTGAAGTGTTTACTGCTGCAGCAGTCTGTCGTCTGAGACTTTGAGGGTGTGAGGTAGAGACAAACCACAGTCTCGAAGAAAGTGGTGTGTCTAGGGGTGTTGAATGACCATTGCTTTAATTTTTTATAAGTGATGGGTTCAGACATGGTAAAGGGCCTTTATCTGCAAGCTGGCATTAAGATACCGTCTTATCTTGGGCAACCTTGAAACAGCAAGAGCGGCAAGCAGCATATCACATCTTCATTTTTAGCTCTTTTCCATACTCTGCTCTGTAAGTACAGTATGCCAGTGTTCTGCCTGCCAGCTGGAGTTCCCAAATTGCTTAATTAGGTGTTATGTATTAGGGTAGTACAGCATACATATTTAAATAACTTGATACTTCAGGGAAGCATATTTGCCATTTGACATGACATCAAACAGTTTTTAGTTGTATGAAACTTTGCAGATGGCTAAGATAAGCAAGAAGGCTACTTTTATGTTTTTTGATTTACTAGTCCCCACAGTAATGGTATATGAAATTCAGCAGAATTTTCTGTGATCATTAGGGAAATGAATATTTTTCCTACAGTAAAACACAGGTATACTGTAAACAACATGAGGCCAGAATTGACAGGTAGCACCTGATGAATGGAATTCACTATTTTGCCAGTCTGACTAACAAGAAAGTTACCACATGCATTATTTACTTTGCAAATATATTCCTTAAGAACTGTGATAGGCTTAGAGGTGTCTCCAAATGTTAAAGATAGAGGGGTGTGTCTAGTTTAAATGATTTTATATATGCAGGTGTAGTTTCTAGCTTTAAGTAAAAAATAACTGTGGCCTAATTGCATTTACTTGTGCTGAATCACTTCTTGGGAAGGATTTAGCTAATCAGCTATTTCTGGTCTGTTGAAGGGAAAAGTGAGTGAGTGACTGTCATTATCTTGATGCTGATTACCGGAATTGACCAACTTCATAGCAATTTGCTAACCTTGTTTACAAAACTGGCCTCCCAAACCTGACTCTGTGATTTAGGAGGGAAGAGAGCCAGGCCACTTGTAGCGTTTTCAGTACTGACACTTTATCATCTACATGTTCTGATTTAGGGAAAGGAGATGATGACGCAGAGGTATTATCATCAATCCCATCTGTAGTCCAGAGAAATTTGCATAAGAAGGGAAAATATCATTTTTGGCACTTAGTCAATAAAAAATGTTTTGTTTTATTTATTTATTTTTCTTAATTTGGAGCTTAAGGAAACTGGGCTGTAGCCCAGTGCAACCTCAGGATAAGAAATGTGCTATATTAGCTGGCATTTGCAACAGTTCTCCATATGAGTTCTTGAATGATGTGCTACCAGATTTTCTCTCACTAGCACACACAGCTAAGAAATATGCTATTGGCTAAAAGCACAAGGCTAAGGGTATTGCAAAATTAGTACTGTTTTTTTTTATTATTTTTTATTAAGGGTGGGGCTAGAAAGGTGAGAGACCAGTCATGTATATTAATTTGCTTCCCAGTAAGAGAAAAACCTCTCCTAGACCTAGGGCCCTGGTCGAACTTTAACTCTGAGTACTCGTCCCACAGCACTGCTCCTTCCTAGGCCAGCATTTGTTTTCCCGTATGAAAAATATCACAGTGCCAGCTACTTCTATGTCCATAAAGGGAGCTCAAGGTATTAAATATGAAAATAATCAAGATCTTCACAAACTGTGTAGTCCCTTCACCTCCTCCGCCCCCCCAGAAACCCTAATTAAAAAAAATTAAAATAAAAGCAAACACAGAAAACATGTTTTCTGCCTAAACATAAAAATAAACAGTAAATAAAACAGGAGTTTGTGAGGATCAATGACCCTCTACAAATTAATGAAATTTAAATGCTCATTCTCCCTGTCTCTCAATTGGGTCCAAAACTCCTGTCAATATGCTTCACTCCCTGCTTTGACTCTCAAATTCTTCTGACGTTATCCTAAACCTGTCTCTAAATCTCTTGGGGCCACATCAATTCGCTATCTGCTCTCCACGAGGCTCCTCTAGATTTCCTGGTTTCCAGGGCTGCTTTTCCCTCATGCTTTTGTCTTTGCTGCTGCTCCAAGCTTGCTGCTTGCATTGGAACACACTTTCAACCTGTGCTGCATTTTTAGACACCAGTTGTGCTACTGTCTCAAGCCACTCCAGGGCCCTCTTTTCCTTTTGGGCCCTTGTTTTAATTCTTTCTGGGCCTCAGTGCAACTCTCAAGATGTTCTCTGTGGCCTCTTCCACATCTTCACTCATCTGGCCCCTCTGGGCTTCTCTTAAAATTTGTCTAATTTCATCTGATTAATTGTTTCAAGTTTCCTGCAGTTCTGATCCTATCTGACAACTGCTTGGTGTCATCATGTCTTTATTCTTTATCACATCTTTAGCTGTTGGGTATTCATCAGTAATATTGCCTTCAAATGCATTGAATTTGCTGGTACCTTGTTTACATTTTCTCGATGACCTGCGCAGTTCTAGACGTTCACTTCTGGTGTTGCCTTCTTTGTAATGATGTAAAGACAGATGAGTCTGATATTATAGCCAGACTGCCTGCCTGCCACCTGTTCTGTCTTTCTACCTCTTTCCTTTTCCACTTTGACTATAGCAGATGCTACCACAATCCCTGTCCTAGATTCTATTCTAACTTCCTAGTCTTTTCATTCTCCCTATCTCTCCTCCCCTCTCCCTGGTTGATGCTTCCTTCATCAGTGTTTGGGCTGCCAAAGCACTCTTTAAACCCGCATATAATTCTGTTTTGAGCTTGGAAACTCTGCCCAATGGTCTTTTCAGTTCTCTACCTTCTTTTTGTTTTCTATCTTAAATGACTTGAAATAGACATGGAAGGGGAAGGGCTCGGTCTAGACTTGCAAAGCAATTTCCCCTTCCCGAAAGGGCAGAGCACATTTCCTTCCAAAACAACCTGGCTGGGAAGTCACAGATTTCTTGTCAGTGCTGCTTTTTTCCCTCCCTGAAAGCTGTTGAGTCAAAACACGACTGTCAAGGCTGACCCAAAGGAACATGAGTGTGGGTCTGAGAGTGTTTCCCTTCATTCGTCCTTAAAACCAACAGAATGGGGGAAAGAGAGATCTGGGGGAGCATTCATATATGTGAAGGTTAAAAGGTAATGGGAAAGCATATAATCTTGGCACCCCTCCGCAGAGAGACTGGCTCACGGATTGATCTTGCACTCAAAGTGCCTTGCAGGGGTTTATTCTGACCAGATAGTATAAATATTAGAATGACTGTTAGAAAGAGGAGGGGGAAAGCTTAATAAATAGGAGGCTAATAAGCATGCAGGCAAGGCTGATTAGTTGCAAAGACTTTTCCTTAGCAGGAAAGAGTTAGTTTGTGGTTTTTACTTTAACCTCTCTGATGTTACTCTCACTCAAGGATAAGAATCTTTTTTTTATTGCTTCTCTAAATGCAGTTGTGTTTGTTAACTTACTTACTTGTAGTGTTGTGTCCTGTCACGGATTTTAATTTCAAGGCATCCACTCTTACCTTGCTTCTCCCCTGCTCTGGGTATCACCTTTGTTAAAAAGATCACTTTATACATGAAAAATAAAGAGTCATAACATCGAAGTTACTGATTGTCTCCCCTCAAAATATTTTAGAGATCTTCTCTGCTTAGATTTTCAAAGATATTAAAGTCAATCTAAGTGGAAGGGGGGAGAGGTTTAAAAAAGAAAAAAATGTGGTTGAGTTCTTAGTTCATCTAATATGTCTACTTAGATGCCCCCCTTCATCATTTAGGTTTGCTATTTCAGTGGTGAAATTTCTGGCTTGGTCAGAACCGTGCAGGACTGAGTGGGGAGATGAACTGGAGTGTGACTGGATGCTGGCTTACTATTATATTTTGAGATAACTGCTGATTCACAGATTCACATTGTGCATTCACTGGAAAAATGAGGGTGTCTGGATCCGTTGGTCTGAAACCAGTAATTAGGGTGGAGTATCTGAATAGTTGGTTACCATCTCTCTGAGTCTGAAGCAGCCTGTATCTGTGTGTGGTGTATAACTGAAATATCACCATATCCTACAGCAATAGTTCATGACTACTATAGGTACTCAAGGTGCTTTACAAATATTAATTAAGCTCACAACACCCCTGTGAGTTAGGTAAACATCATCCCTATTTAGTAGAAGAATAAACGGAAGGTCCACCCTTTTGCTTTATTCCAGCAGTGACAGGTCACCAGTCCCAAAGGCAATGGGGTCAGAGGGCTTGCCTGTTTTCCAGACCCTTTGATTAGAATTCCAAACTACAGATGTTTTTATTATGAGATGCTACACAGGCTTGCAATGTATATAATTGTTTAGCATGCATTCCCTTTGAGCTCTTTCAGTTCCATCTTCTGCTGCTATTGCAGCGTTTGGTTATTTCATATGAGACAAGTATCAGAGTCAAATGTTCTTACGTGTTTAGCAGACTAGGCGTTGGACAGGTAGTGAGTATATGGTCTTGCTTGTTTCCAAGAAGGCTAAGGAGCTCAGCAGATTTGAGCAAATTATTGCAAATGGGGCTGATCCTAGTACAGCTCCATGGTTGTGTTGAGGCTTTTGATGCACCAAGGTGATATTTATGCACTTTGACATGGCTAGTAACTGCCTCAGTGGGTTTCTGTTAGTCACAATTGGGGATACCAGCCCATGAAAAAAATAAGTTAGCGTTTTAATTTTTCAAGTGGGTCAGCATCATTCTTCTTTTCTTGTCTGATACATTTACAGTGTTATGATGCAAAAAATATGATTTACCTGGCACGAATTTTAATTTGGGACTTTTGCACCCTGGGGTCTGATGTTGCAGGAGGCAGGACAAATCCACAAAATAGTTGAAGTGTCCCTTTAAAGACAAGATGAGAGGCAATGCAACAGTGAATTTCTGTTGCTCAAATCTGTACATTGCTAGTAGTAGTTATTGGATTAATCAGAAAAACCCAAATGGATGGAAATATAGGGGCGATTGTTTTTAACTAATAAGCTATTTTTGCTCTCTGTGATCTAGCAGGTAGGACAGTGCAGTTACAGTTAAGAACCCTGGGTTATATTTACAGCTTTGGCAATAACCTGCTATATGAGCTTTGACAAATACCTTTATCTCCCTATTTCTCAGTTTCCCCATCTGTTAAATTGAGATGATACTTAATCTCTGCTTATTATCATAGTTGTTAAACAGTTGTTACTATTGTTGTTGTTTTATCTAACATTGAACTTCACTTCCCTTTTCTCCTTCACCTATCTATTTGTGGGCATTTCACACCAATGCTGATCATTATTCAACAGAGATGGATTGTAGATCATGGATAATATGAGTCATGCAAAGCCAATTATTTTCATTACTTCACCCAGAAAAGTTTAGTCCAGATGCAGCCTCTGGTTTGAAGTTTTAGAATCCTTTGCTTTGCTACTGACATTTAAAATCAATACATCTGTTAGTCTAGAAGGTGCCACAGGACTCTTTGTCGCTTTTTACAGATCCAGACCAACACGGCTACCACTCTGATACTTAAAATCATTGTTACCTTTCATATATCTTCTCCCATATATCTTGCTATGTTAATTCCTTTGTGGATAGACTATGGTACCTAATGTTTTATAGCAGTAGTCTTTTGAAGACAAGGTATTTCACCAGGAATTAAATATAGTGTGTTCCCACTAACATTCAACAAACCAAAGTAATCATTAAAAAGTAGCCAGCATTTGCTGTTTCTTTTTGAAGTTCTGTCATACTTTACAAAACGAGACTTGTGGATGTTACACTACATCCAAACCCTCATCTTAGGTCAGTATGTTTTATGCCTAACTGAAGTCAGCGTGAGGAAAAATAGATGGAAAGCCCTACATTTTTTAGCTTCACAACTGCATCTACAATAACCTGCAACTAATCTGCCTCATAACCTCTGCCAAATATTTACTGGCAGACTGCTAATGCAAGTGAAAGTTAAATAATTCTGTTTCTTCCAGGTGTATTAGTGTAGGTGAATGTGGTTCAGGATTTTAAGTCTCTACACAGCAAATACTTCATGTGGCTAAGATTTAAAAAAGAAAAGAAAAGAAAGACTTTGAATGCCACACATTGTTGGGTGCACAACTTCCTACACCAACTTGTTTCAAAAATGGTGAGCAACTCTCCCCCAATAATCAGGTCCCTTTGAACTACCTCATGTGGGACAGCCAAAATTACCGGTCACTTTATCAAATCTTGATGTATATTTCTAGCTATAGTTCCAAGAAAATTCCATGAATTAAGAAAAATTACAAGAATCTTATAATTCCATACACAAGGATTCTATAGTCCTTTAATATATTTGGAAAGTCTATTATACACACATTATTATTATTTTGGACCAGATTGTGTAGTTTGTACACAGAAATGTGCTAAAGATATGGGGAGGTAGGGTAAAAATTGTTGCTAGCAATGGGGGGAGCATCCATTTCAGATTGTGTGGCTTGCCTCTTCTGTCAAGCGAAGCCAGCTCTATGGCTGGGCATGGAGGAATGAGGCCTATTACAGCATGGGTACTCGGACCCTGAAAGCTGCCTTTTATCAATGCTGGCGTGACCCGCTGGCGGCCCGCTGAGGAGCAGCAGGTGTGTTCCTGCTTCAGTTTCCCCTTATGGGCTATTAATAAGTTCAGTGAGGCTTGTATATAGTGAACAATGCCACTTCAGTGGTCTGGTTTATTTAATCAAAGGCTGAACAGACATGCAAACGAATGTTTGCCCGTAGTGTCCGTTAACATTAGTCTGTCTTCCTCACCTGAATCCAACTGTCTCTTCCATCCAGGCTCTTCACCAGTAATACCCTCTTGACTTGGAACACTCTTCTGGAGTCTGGCCTCCTGCAGTTACCTGGGGAAGGGCTCCCTCTCTGGATTCAGGGATCCTGCAGAGGGTTTTCTCTGGAGTGATGTGTAGTTCCCCAATGACCTGGATCTCTTGGCACTGTCAGGTGCAGTCCTTCTGCTGGGACAGGGCCTTCCTAGGGCTTTGCCATTCATAGCCCTTTTGGAACCATCTCCCTCCAGCAGCTCCTTTCAGAGGTCACCTTTTCTGGTGAGCTCTCTAACCAGTTCTTCTGTAAAGTCTCTCTCCTTAGGAGCTTCCTCGCTGTGTTCTGGGGCTTCCTGTCTGAGCCCTCATAACCCTTTATAAGGCCCAGATGTTCCTTAACTAATTAACTCACATCCAGCCACCTAGATAATTAACTGTTCACAGTTGGATCTGGCTTGTCTTGTTCTCCTTAGTGGAGCCAGTCACAGGTTGGCTGGTCCCTGACTTCCCTGAAAGGGCCTGCCCCCAGGACAAGTACATAGCACCTAGCACACTCATGTCTCCTGCCTCCATTTCCCTTTCCCTGTGTGTGATTTGCAGCCCAGGGATGATAGAAAGTAGACGTGGCTGTGTACCTCTCTTGTATGTGGTTCTGGCACAGTGGGTGCAGTTGGAGTGTGATTGGATCTGGAGTGAGAGTTCAGGTCTATCTCTGTTCTGCTCACATCTCTCTCTTTCAGGCTTCTCTTTCACAATTACACGTGCTCAAAGTTTCAGCGCATTTCTGTGTGTGAATTCCAAAGTTTTTGGGAGACTTCTATCCACAACCTTCTATAAACAGCCTTTGTTCACACCCTTCACCTCAGCCACAAACTGCTGTATTGACTCAGTTTCTTTCAGTACTGTAACTTTATTAATAAAAGGAACCAGACTCCATTGGGTAACTATGTAGCTATGTACAACATGGATAGAGTTGGGAGTTAGGTGGCTTACTTACATATACGTATTATTTTGGGCAGCTCAATCATTTTCTTTTAAACAAGTGTAATGAATAATTTGCCTTCACAAAACTGGATTTGGAGTAGATGGAACAACACATGGTGTGGCAAGGACAGAAGGTGTTTCTGGAGGTGAAACAAGGCTTACGCAGGAGGAAATCTTTCTTTCTGAAGTTCCCGAAGTCCGCCTTTTAAAATAATGAACAGAGTTTTCCCAAGGTATTTAAGTGTAATTTACTGGAAATGTTTCAGGTGAGCATGGTGACATTCATTAGCCCTTGAACAGGAGACCATACAGATGTTCTTGCCTTCTAAAAGAGAGAGAGTGTGTGTATAGTATTGGACTGTTGAATGGTCTGCTGCCTTTTGGGATATGAGAGAACCAATTTTTTTGTAAAATCAAACTAGCTTGAGAGCTTCCTTTTGGATATATAGCCAAACAGACCTTTGGAAACTTTAGAAGTTTGCTCATCTCTAGTTTCCAGATGCTCCCCCACAGCACTAGCCCAGACATAAGCACACATTTTTGTTGTTGTTGTTTGTTCAGGATTGTTGTTGTATCTTTGCTTTCTCTGATAGCATGGACTCAAATTAAATAGCCAGCT
Organism: Chelonoidis abingdonii; assembly: GCF_003597395.2. NCBI lineage: Eukaryota > Metazoa > Chordata > Testudines > Testudinidae > Chelonoidis > Chelonoidis abingdonii. Next base: position 190,153,371 of record NC_133770.1, read on the forward strand.
TAAATTAATAATATTTTGAGCAAAGCACTAGTTGTAGTGAGTGCTAACGTGTATTGTAAAGATAATGGGCCAGCCTCATCCCTAATGTAAATCCATTTACATCAGTGGTGTTCCACCAGGAATGGAGTTAGCTCTTTGTTGTTTTTATGCCCATGGTGTTTTCCTCTATGATTTATTTGCTTCACTTGTGAGAAAGATGCTTCCTCCTTTTTGCTTGTTTCCTGACTTTTAAGGTCATGTATTTTTATATCTGTCTGTTTGTCTGTGTGGGTGGGCATGTGAGAGTCTCTGTCTCTCCTCCTTATGTAATGTCAGATGGAAGTTTAGAACAGTGCACTGCAGAAAGCCAACCCACATCCTTCACCCACACAGCCTGCGAAGCAGTTACACCGACATCAATCAGGGAAAACCCTCAGACTACATGCACCGTTGGAGCAGGTGCATGAGGGTTCATGGCTTCATCATGTGACTGTCATACTACAGTGTATCACCTACTGCTGTCTGTTACTTTATCTATATGCAACAGGCCTATTTACCTACATAGCAAATGAAATATATGATCTAAAACTTGCAGACACTCTTGAGTTCAAATTATGCTATCCCGTCCTTCACATATTTGGAAGAATGTTCTTTCAGAACATTGCTCTGGAAGCATCAAGAAAAAAAGCTGCATAGCACCATTGCCTTAAAAGCAAGTTTTGCAGAGGGAAAAAGCAAAACCTAAACTACATAAGGGGGCAGAGGGCAAATGTTACAGACTGAGGAAAGCCATATGCAAAACTAAGCCAAGAGTCTGAGAGATACAAAGAGCAGATATTATACTGGGGAGAAAAGATTGTACAAATGATGTTATACCAATGACAGTAAAAAGTGAGTAATGCTTTCTGGAATCATTCAAAGAGTTTTTTAATTTAATTCTTTGGCTACTAGAATTTCTGCCACAAAATGGATGTGAATGGCTTTTTTAATTATTGTGCATAATATAGACTGACTACTGCTACTGTGTTAGTTTACATTCAGCCTTTTCTATTTAAAGCTGATAATGCACTCTGTTCTTTTTCCTTTTAATGGCCAAAGTAAATTACTGCCCTGAGCTCTGGGTCTGATCAGCCAGTGTGAGAAAATATTTAACAGAGCAAGATTTCTAAAACGATGCTTGAATGAATGTAGAGCAGTGACATGCTCTCAGTGCTATGTCTGGAAACTTCCCTTTGCAAACTGGAATGAAGAGACCAGGAATAATTCTAAATCACAAAATAAGAAGAATCCAGAATGAACATATTTTTGTGATTTGGCATTTGTGACATATGAACACTAAACTGTGTAAAAATTAACTTAATGAAATAAATATACATTCTCCCTCATAAAATGGATCAACTGGCTTTCCGAATTCTACCTGCTCTGGAATACGTTGTGCTGAAGACTGTGAGTCCAACTTTTGTTCAGTTACGCTCAAGTAAATCTGGAGTAATTCCACTGACTTCATTTGGCTCTATGGAAGTCAGTGGAGTTCCTCTGTACTTACATGAGTATGTATGAGAGAAGAATTTGGCTCTGTATCTGTTGCTATAATTTTATATGGGATATTAATATAGAATCATCTTCCCAAATACATATAAGGGGTAAACATTGGAACAAATTGTGCCTTGCACATGTTCAGGTGTGCAGCGAGGAGGAAAATCCAAGGAACCTTTAGGCACTGGATCCCTGGAGTGGAAGATGTGTTCCAGATTAGTGTTGCTAGTGATTCTGGGTAGATATCTATCACAGTGTGGGGCCAGAGCCATGGCTTTGTCACTCCTCTCCATACTGGCTGGGCTTGGAGGGGGGCACATGCTGCACTCTCTGAAAGTGGCGCAGCAGCAGCCGTCCATAGGAGCTGTGGGAGGCATTGTGCCTGCCTGTAGTGTGCTGCCTCCCAGTGCTCCCGGGACAGGATGCATCTGTGCCACCCTTCAAGGTGCACTTGAGCCCTTTCCTTTTTGCTCGGTCCCTAGTTGCTGTGACTGGCTGCGATAGCTGCTGCTGCTGCTTTGCAAAACAAAGCTGAAGGAATAAAGGGCGTGTGCTAGGCAAATAAGAGAAAACATTCTTTTAAAAAAGAAGTACAACATCCAGTGATTTTCTTGCATTTAAGCTGGAGGGTGCGAGTTGTAAAATAGTGGCCAGGTAGGGTACATCAATAATCGCTGCATAAACTTTGACTAGAAGAAAGACAACAAATTCCAATCCCTTAAAAATAAATAAATATCAGATACCATTTAGTATCCCAAATTGGTGTAGTACAGATGGAGATGTAAAAAATTGACAATGTGCATTTTTAAACAGACTAGTTGAAAAACAGTTCGCCTTTAATTGACCTGCCAAGGTATTCTTGGTTCTGTGTTTTGCTTGTTACAGGCGGTAAAGTATCAAGAGCCTGGAGAAGAGTGAGGAAAGCAGCTTGTGCTCTACTTTGTGTGTTTCTTGTAGTATGTTTTCAGCTTTCAGAGAAACTCAAGGCCCTGAACTTTGAAAACCTTGAAATTAAAGTTTTTCATGTTTAAGGTCACTCATGCAGGATATTCTGCTAATGGTCACTTTTTCTGAAGTGTCTGGAACTGGCCACTCTTGAAGACACGATGCCAGACTAGTTGAACCACTAGTCTGATTCAGTTTGGCAATGCCCATGTTTTTATGTTTGTGAGTAGCTCAGTGTCTTCACTTTTCATACGCCAAAGCCACATTCATTGCAGTGACCATGTTGAAAGAGCAGAAGGTGATTTCCAAATGTTTATGATAACTTTGCACAAGTGCTATTCTCTGGGTTCAAGCAGTTCTCAACATAGGAGAATAGCCATGTGATGGTCACACAGGGTCACAATGTGATTGGCTTTAACAGGTCTGTTTTGCTACTTCATCATACAACTTAGGTAGGTCTCCTAATCAGGTTTTCCACACAACTAGGGTGGAACTGGCTGATTCAGATGGCAGGAAGAGCTAAGAAAGAGAATAAAATATTTGTTAGGATTGATAGTGTTAATGAAAATATGAAAGGAAAGAAGGAAAGCCACATTTGGAGAGGAAAGTGTGGCCTGACAAATATGACCCCCTGGATTTCTGACTTTGAAATCAAAGCTGGCTTTAATGTGCACCAGGTGTCGACAGGGTGTTTTGATTCCCTTCAAGCAAGGGAATGAGCCTTACAGTTTCAGCATCTGCACATCTGTGAATATCAGTGACAGGGTGTATTCTTGTTTAGCTCATAGCCCATGAGGTTCATAGGGCACAAACAATTTAATAATTGATCCTGTTAGTTGCACTGGAGATTGGCAACCACAAAACTGTGTTCTGCTGTGCACAGGCTGTGGTCTATTCATTCCCTCTCCTGCCCCTTTCCAGTGCCCATCCCTTGCATTGACATGCTTAATCCCATTTTAACTGTCTCAGTAGCCAGACAGAACAACAGGAAAGCCAGGAAGATGACAGCAAAGCCAGAGTTTAAAATTGTGTAGCAAAAAACTAAAAATGGATATTATAAAAAACATTCATTATTGATATTAAAACAGTATGTTTAAAACACGTGTTGTGATAAAACTAGGTATTCTGTAAATGTAGATTACCCATTAAATCCTGTGGAAGGACAAGATGCCATTTTAAGATGAATGGTTCTTTGACGCCTATCTTGAGGTTGGCAGTCTTGCCATTGGTCACTCTGTTTCTATTCTTTTCTTTTTGCTGCAGGTTGGGAAGACTGTGGCAAGGTGGCTCTGATATCATCTAGAGACTTCCAGATTTGCTTGGTTTCTCTCACTCTTGCTTTCAGCCTGGGTCTTGCATGAGACTGCACTGGTTTTTTTTTGGTGATTGAGCTCGTCCTGTGAAAGAAAGATCAGGTGTGCTTGTACTTTTGGGTCTGTCAAAAGACTTAGTTGTTGTTGACCAAAAGGGTTTTGACCTGTTTGTGGACCTGTTTCCTTATTTTCTTTCTCTGAGCCCAGGCTGATGGCGGAAATAGTGTGATGAATTAGTGAGATCATTATGTAGAAAACATGCATCCGTTTCTCTTTATTGTATCAAATTCTGACAGAGATCTTTGCTTTCAAAGAACTTGGCCTAAATCATCATCAGATTAGATGAGACCAAGTTAGCTGGAGTCCTGCCTAGATAAAATATAAGTGATGCTTATAAGTTGAAACTATGGCAAGGTGGCCCCCTGTAACAAGGCACTGGTCGTTTGGGGGAGGGGAGGACATTTGCAGTCCGGGATGTCTGTTATAGGGACATAGTCCCTTTAAGGCAGGAGTTTTTTAAAATTTTAGTCATCAGCTGGAGCATATGATTGATGGTTCAGGAGACTAGGAACCAAGTATCAGAGGGGTAGCCATGTTAGTCTGGATCTGTAAAGGCAGCAGAGAATCCTGTGGCACCTTATAGACTAACAGACGTTTTGGAGCATGAGCTTTCGTGGGTGAATACCCACTTCGTCAGATGCATGTAGTGGAAATTTCCAGGGGCA